>NW_028227822.1:0-70021 GCF_978045245.1 Mus caroli | reverse complement strand
ATATTGCAAGTCCTACAAGTGTGTATTTCTTTTTTTTTTTGACTTTTTCATGACTTCTCACCATATTCCAGCTCCTACAGTGTCATTTTCTCATTTTTCGACATTTTCAGGGTTTCTTACCATATTCCAGGTCCTACAGTGTGATTTTCTCATTTTAAGACTTTTTCTGTGTTTCTCATCATATTCTGGGTCCTAGTGCATGATTTTCTCATTTTTCGACTTTTTCAGGGTTTCTCACCATATTCCAAGTCCTACAGTGTGATTTTCTCATTTTTTGAATTTTTCAGGGTTTCTCATCATATTCCAAATCCTAGAGTGTGATATTCTCATTTTTCGACTTTTTCAGTGTTTGTCACCATATTGCATGTACTACAAGTTTGATTTTCTTATATTTCGACTGTTTCAGGGTTTCTCACCACATTCCAGGTCCTACTGGGTGATTTTCTCATTTTAATACTTTTTTAGTGTTTCTCACCATATTCCAGGTACTACAGTGTGATTTTTTCATTTTTTGACTTTTTCACAGTTTCTCATCATATTCCAAGTCCTAGAGTGTGATTTTTGCCTTTTTCGTATTTTTCAGGGTTTCTCAACATATTCCAGGTCCTACAGTTTGATTTTCTCATTTTTCGACTTTTTCAGGGTTTCTCACCAGCTTCCAGGTCCTACTGCGTGATTTTCTCATTTTTCGACTTTTTTCAGGATTTCTCACCATATTCTGGGTCCTACTACATGATTTTCTCATTTTTCGATGTTTCAGGGTTTCTCACCATATTCCAGTCCTAGAGTGTGATTTTCTCATTTTTTAACTTTTTCAGGGTTTCTTACGGTATTCCAGGTTCTACATTGTCATTTTCTCATTTTTCGAATATTTCAGGTTTTCTCAACATATTCCAGGCCCTACACTGTCATTTTATAATTTGCGACTTTTTCAGAGTTTCTACCCATATTCCATGTACTACAGTGTGATTTTTCTCATTTTTTGACCTTTTCAGGGTTTCTCACCATATTCCAGGTCCTAAGGTGTGATTTTCTCATTTTAAGACTTTTTCAGTATTTTTCACCATATTCCAAGTACTACAGTGTGATTTTCTATTTTAAGACTTTTTCAGTGTTTCTCACCAAATCCCAGGTCCTACTGCGTGATTTTCTCATTTTTCGACTTTTTCAGGGTTTCTCACCATATTCCAAGTCCTACAGTGTGATTTTCTCATTTTTCGACTTTTTCAGGGTTTCTCACCATATTCCAGATCCTACAGATTGATTTTCTCATTTTTCGACTTTTTCAGGGTTTCTCACCAGCTTCCAGGTCCTACTGCGGGATTTTCTTATTTTTTGACTTTTTTTTTCAGGGTTTCTCTCCATATTCTGGGTCCTACTGCATGATTTTCTCATTTTTCGACATTTTCAGGGTTTCTCACCATATTCCAAGTCCTAGAGTGTGATATTCTCATTTAAGACTTTTTCAGTGTTTCTCACCATATTCCAGGTACTCCTGCATGCTTTTCTCATTTTTCGACTTTTTCAGGGTTTCTCACCATATTCCAAATCCTACAGTGTGATTTTTCATTTTTTGACTTTTTCAGGGTTACTCATCTTATTCCAAGCCACACCCATCTTTAAATTTTTAGAAGAAAATGTGAGGCTGTGTTTATATACATCATATGCAGATCGTAAGAGGGATTTAGATTCTCCAGAATCTGACACCCTCTTCTGGAGTGTCTAAAGATAGCTACAGTGTACTTATATCTAATAAATAAATAAATAAATAAATAAATAAATAAATAAATATATAAATAAACATTTTTTTAAAAAGGAAAAGAAAGAAAGAAAGACCAGGCAGGCCTGCCATCCTTATCTCTGTCTGTCTGTCTGTCTGATACCCTGGAACTGGAGAAGGGCCACCATATAGTTGCTGGTAGTTGACCCAGATTCTCTAGAAGAGGAGACAATGCTGTTAATTGTTTTGTTTTGTTTTTCACTGTTTTTTTTTTTATTACATATTTTCCTCAATTACATTTCCAATGCTATCCCAAAAGTCCCCCATACCTCCCCCCACTTCCCTACCCTCCCATTCTTCTCAGTGGCCCCACACATCTTTAAATTTTTAGAAGTATACGTGAGTCTGTGTTTATGTACATAATATGCAGGCCAAAAGAGGGATTTAGATTCTCCAGAATCTGACACCGTCTTCTGGAGTGTCTGAAGACAGCTACAGTGTACTTATATCTAATAAATACATAAATAAATAAATAAGCAAACATTTTTTCAAAAGGATAAGAAAGAAAGAAAGACCAGGCAAGCCTGCCATCCTTATCTCTGTCTGTCTGTCTGACAGTCTGTCTGATCCCCTGGAACTGGAGTTGGGCCACTATATAGTTGCTGATAGTTGATACCAGGTTCTCTGCAAGAGGAGACAAGGCTGTAAATTTTTGAGCCCTTTCAGTGGCACCACCCACTTTAAATTTTTAGAAGTATTTGTGAGGCTGTGTTTATGTACATCATATGCAGACCATAAGAGGGATTTACATTCTCCAGAATCTGATCCCTCTTCTGGAGTGTCTGAAGACAGCTACAGTGTACTTATATCTAATAAATACATAAATAAATAAATAAACATGTTTTAAAAAGTATAAGAAAGAAAGAAAAACCAGGCAGGCCTGCCATCCTTGTCTGTTTGTCTGTCTGTCTGTCTGATCCCCTGAAACTGGAGATGGGCCACCATATTTTTGCTGGTACTTGATCCCAGGTTCTCTGGAAGAGGAGACAATGCTGTTAATTGTTGAGCCCTTACAGTGGCCCCACCCATCTTTAAATTTTTAGAAGTATATGTGAGGCTGTGTTTATGTACATCATATGCAGACCATAAGAGGGATTTAGATTCTCCAGTATCTGACACCCTCTTCTGGAGTGTCTGCAGACAGCTACAGTGTACTTATATCTAATAAATACATAAATAAATAAATAAATAAATAAATAAATAAATAAATGAATAAATAAACATTTTTTTAAAAAGATAAGAAAGAAAGAAAGACCAGGCAGGCCTGCCATCCTTATCTCTGTCTGTCTGTCTGTCTGTCTGTCTGATCCTCTGATACTGGATATGGGCCACCATATAGTTGCTGGTAGTTGATCCCAGGTTCTCTGGAAGAGGAGACAATGCTGTTAATTGTTGAGACATTTCAGTGGTCTCACCCATCTTTAAATATTTAGAAGTGTATGTGAGGCTGTGTTTATGTACATCATATGCAGACCATAAAAGGGATTTAGATTCTCCAGAATCTGACACCCTCTTCTGGAGTATCTGAAGACAGCTACAGTGTACTGATATCTAATAAATAAATAGATAAATAAATAAATAAATAAATAAATAAATAAATAAAAAAACATTTTTTTAAAAGGATAAGAAATAAAGAAAGACCAGGCAGGCCTACCATCCATATCTCTGTCTGTCTGTCTTTCTATCTGATCTCCGGGAACTGGAGATGGGCCACCATATAGTTGCTGGTAGTTGATCCAAGGTTCTCTGGAAGAGGAGACCATTCTGTTAATTGTTGAGCCCTTTCAGTGGCCCCACACTTCTTTAAATTTTTAGAAGTATACTTGAGGCTGTGTTTATGTACATCATATGCACATTATAAGAGGATTTAGATTCTCCAGAATCTGACTCCCTCTACTGGAGTGTCTGAAGACAGCTACAGTGTATTTATATCTAATAAATAAATAAATAAATAAATAAATAAATAAATAAATAAACAAACATTATTTAAACAGGATAAGAAATAAAGAAAAACCTGGCAGGCCTGCCATCCATATCTCTGTCTGTCTGTCTGTCTGTCTATCTGATCCCCTGGAACTGGAGATGGGCCACCATATAGTTGCTGGTAGTTGATCCCAGGTTCTCTGGAAGAGGAGACAATGCTGTTAATGTTGAGCCCTTTCTTTCTTTCTTTCTTTTTTTTTTTTTTTTTTTTTGGTTTTTTTGAGACAGGGTTTCTCTGTGTAGCCCTGGCTGTCCTGGAACTCACTTTGTAGACCAGGCTGGCCGGGAACTCAGAAATCCGCCTGCCTCTGCCTCCCGAGTGCTGGGATTAAAGGCGTGCGCCACCACGCCCGGCTTGTTGAGCCCTTTCAATGGCCCTACCCATGTTTAAATTTTTAGAAGTGTATGTGAGGCTGTGTTTATGTACATCATATGCAGACCAGAAGAGGGATTTAGATTCATCAGAATCTGACACCCTCTACTGGAGTGTCTGAAGACAGCTACAGTGTACTTATATCTAATAAATAAATAAATAAATAAATAAATAAATAAATAAATAAATAAACATTATTTAAACAGGATAAGAAAGAAAGAAAGACCAGGCAGGCCTTCCATCCATATCTCTGTCTGTCTGTCTGTCTGTCTGTCTGTCTGTCTGTCTGTCTATCTGATCCCCGGGAACTGGAGATTGGCCACCATATAGTTGCTGGTAGTTGATCCCAGGTTCTCTGGAAGAGGAGACAATGCTGTTAATTGTTGAGCCCTTTCAGTCGCCCCACCCATCCTTAAATTTTTAGAAGTGTATGTGAGGCTGTGTTTATGTACATCATATGCAGACCTTAAGTGGGATTTAGATTGTCCAGAATCTGACACCCTCTTCTGGAGTGTCTGAAGACAGCTACAGTGTATTTATATCTAATAAATAAATAAATAAATAAATAAATAAATAAATAAATAAACATTTTTTAAAATGGATAAGAAATAAAGAAAGAACAGGCAGGAGTGCCATCCTTATCTCTGTCTGTCTATCTGTCTTTCTGATCCCCTGGAACTGGAGATGGTCCATCATATACTTGCTGGTAGTTGATCCCAGGTTCTCTGGAAGAGGAGACAATGCTGTTATTTGTTGAGCCCTTTAAGTGGCCCCACCCATCTTTAAATTTTTAGAAGTGTATGTGAATCTCTGTTTATGTACATCATATGCATACCATAAGAGGGATTTAGATTCTCCAGAATCTGACACCCTCTTCTGGAGTGTCTGAAGACAGCTAGAGTGTACTTATATCTAATAAATATATACATAAATAAATAAATAAATAAACATTTTTTAAAAAGGATAAGAAAGAAAGAAAGACCAGGCAGGCCTGCCATCCTTATCTCTGTCTGTCTGTCTCTCAGTCTGTCTGATCCCCTGGAACTGGAGATGGGCCACCATATAGTTGCTGGTAGTTGGTCCCAGGTTCTCTGGAAGAGGAGACAATGCTGTTAATTGTTGAGCCCTTTCAGTGGCCCCACCAATCTTTATATTTTTAGAAGTATATGTGAGTCTCTGTTTATGTACATCATATGCAGACCATTAGAGGGGTTTAGATTCTCCAGATTCTGACACCCTCTACTGGAGTATCTGAAGACAGCTACAGTGTACTTATATCTAATAAATACATAAAAAAATAAATAAATGAATAAATAAATAAATATATAAGTAAATAAATAAATAAACATTTTTAAAAAAGGATAAGAACGAAAGAAAGACCTGGCAGGCCTGCCATCCTTATCTCTGTCTGTCTGTCTGTCTGTCTGTCTGATCCTCTGATACTGGATATGGGCCACCATATAGTTGCTGGTAGTTGATCCCAGGTTCTCTGGAAGGGGAGACAATGCTGTTAATTGTTGAGACATTTCAGTGGTCCCACCCATCTTTAAATATTTAGAAGTGTATGTGAGGCTGTGTTTATGTACATCATATGCAGACCATAAGAGGGTTTTAGATTCTCCAGAATCTGACACCCTCTACTGGAGTGTCTGAACAGCTACAGTGTACTTATATCTAATAAATACATAAATAAATAAATAAATAAACATTTTTTAAAAGGATAAGAAATAAAGAAAGACCAGGCAGGCCTACCATCCATATCTCTGTCTGTCTGTCTTTCTATCTGATCTCCGGGAACTGGAGATGGGCCACCATATAGTTGCTGGTAGTTGATCCAAGGTTCTCTGGAAGAGGAGACCATTCTGTTAATTGTTGAGCCCTTTCAGTGGCCCCACACTTCTTTAAATTTTTAGAAGTATACTTGAGGCTGTGTTTATGTACATCATATGCACATTATAAGAGGATTTAGATTCTCCAGAATCTGACTCCCTCTACTGGAGTGTCTGAAGACAGCTACAGTGTATTTATATCTAATAAATAAATAAATAAATATATAAATAAATAAATAAATAAATAAATAAATAAATAAATAAACATTATTTAAACAGGATAAGAAATAAAGAAAGACCTGGCAGGCCTGCCATCCATATCTCTGTCTGTCTGTCTGTCTGTCTATCTGATCCCCTGGAACTGGAGATGGGCCACCATATAGTTGCTGGTAGTTGATCCCAGGTTCTCTGGAAGAGGAGACAATGCTGTTAATGTTGAGCCCTTTCTTTCTTTCTTTCTTTCTTTTTTTTTTTTTTTTTTTGGTTTTTTTGAGACAGGGTTTCTCTGTGTAGCCCTGGCTGTCCTGGAACTCACTTTGTAGACCAGGCTGGCCGGGAACTCAGAAATCCGCCTGCCTCTGCCTCCCGAGTGCTGGGATTAAAGGCGTGCGCCACCACGCCCGGCTTGTTGAGCCCTTTCAATGGCCCTACCCATGTTTAAATTTTTAGAAGTGTATGTGAGGCTGTGTTTATGTACATCATATGCAGACCAGAAGAGGGATTTAGATTCATCAGAATCTGACACCCTCTACTGGAGTGTCTGAAGACAGCTACAGTGTACTTATATCTAATAAATAAATAAATAAATAAATAAATAAATAAATAAATAAATAAACATTATTTAAACAGGATAAGAAAGAAAGAAAGACCAGGCAGGCCTTCCATCCATATCTCTGTCTGTCTGTCTGTCTGTCTGTCTGTCTGTCTGTCTATCTGATCCCCGGGAACTGGAGATGGGCCACCATATAGTTGCTGGTAGTTGATCCCAGGTTCTCTGGAAGAGGAGACAATGCTGTTAATTGTTGAGCCCTTTCAGTCGCCCCACCCATCCTTAAATTTTTAGAAGTGTATGTGAGGCTGTGTTTATGTACATCATATGCAGACCTTAAGTGGGATTTAGATTGTCCAGAATCTGACACCCTCTTCTGGAGTGTCTGAAGACAGCTACAGTGTATTTATATCTAATAAATAAATAAATAAATAAATAAACATTTTTTAAAATGGATAAGAAATAAAGAAAGAACAGGCAGGAGTGCCATCCTTATCTCTGTCTGTCTATCTGTCTTTCTGATCCCCTGGAACTGGAGATGGTCCATCATATACTTGCTGGTAGTTGATCCCAGGTTCTCTGGAAGAGGAGACAATGCTGTTATTTGTTGAGCCCTTTAAGTGGCCCCACCCATCTTTAAATTTTTAGAAGTGTATGTGAATCTCTGTTTATGTACATCATATGCATACCATAAGAGGGATTTAGATTCTCCAGAATCAGACACCCTCTTCTGGAGTGTCTGAAGACAGCTAGAGTGTACTTATATCTAATAAATATATACATAAATAAATAAATAAATAAACATTTTTTAAAAAGGATAAGAAAGAAAGAAAGACCAGGCAGGCCTGCCATCCTTATCTCTGTCTGTCTGTCTCTCAGTCTGTCTGATCCCCTGGAACTGGAGATGGGCCACCATATAGTTGCTGGTAGTTGGTCCCAGGTTCTCTGGAAGAGGAGACAATGCTGTT
Organism: Mus caroli; assembly: GCF_978045245.1. Lineage (NCBI taxonomy): Eukaryota > Metazoa > Chordata > Mammalia > Rodentia > Muridae > Mus > Mus caroli. The sequence goes on along the minus strand of NW_028227822.1, from coordinate 62,319 downwards.
AATTGTTGAGCCCTTTCAGTGGCCCCACCAATCTTTATATTTTTAGAAGTATATGTGAGTCTCTGTTTATGTACATCATATGCAGACCATTAGAGGGGTTTAGATTCTCCAGATTCTGACACCCTCTACTGGAGTATCTGAAGACAGCTACAGTGTACTTATATCTAATAAATACATAAAAAAATAAATAAATGAATAAATAAATAAATATATAAGTAAATAAATAAATAAACATTTTTAAAAAAGGATAAGAACGAAAGAAAGACCTGGCAGGCCTGCCATCCTTATCTCTGTCTGTCTGTCTGTCTGTCTGTCTGTCTGATCCTCTGATACTGGATATGGGCCACCATATAGTTGCTGGTAGTTGATCCCAGGTTCTCTGGAAGGGGAGACAATGCTGTTAATTGTTGAGACCTTTCAGTGGTCCCACCCATCTTTAAATATTTAGAAGTGTATGTGAGGCTGTGTTTATGTACATCATATGCAGACCATAAGAGGGTTTTAGATTCTCCAGAATCTGACACCCTCTACTGGAGTGTCTGAACAGCTACAGTGTACTTATATCTAATAAATACATAAATAAATAAATAAATAAATAAATAAATAAATAAATAAATAAATAAATAAACATTTTTTAGAAAGGATAAGCAAGAAAGAAAGACCAGGCAGGCATGCCATCCATATCTCTGTCTGTCTGTCTGTCTGTCTATCTGATCCCCGGAAATGGAGATGGGCCACCATATAGTTGCTGGTAGTTGATCCCAGGTTCTCTGGAAGAGGAGAAAATGCTGTTACTGTTGAGCCCTTTCAGTGGCCCTACCCATCTTTAAATTTTTAGAAGTGTATGTGAGGCTGTGTTTATGTACATCATATGCAGACCAGAAGAGGGATTTAGATTCATCAGAATCTGACACCCTCTTCTGGAGTGTCTGAAGACAGCTACAGTGTATATATATCTAATAAATAAATAAATAAATAAATAAATAAACATTTTTTAAAATGGATAAGAAATAAAGAGAGACCAGGCAGGGGTGCCATCCTTATCTCTGTCTGTCTATCTATCTGTCTGATCCCCTGGAACTGGAGATGGTCCATCATATACTTGCTGGTAGTTGATCCCAGGTTCTCTGGAAGAGGAGACAATGCTGTTTTTGTTGAGCCCTTTAAGTGGCCCCACCCATCTTTAAATATTTAGAAGTATATGTGAGGCTGTGTTTATGTACATCATAAGCAGACCATAAGAGAGATTTAGATTCTCCAGAATCTGACACCCTCTTCTGGAGTGTCTGAAGAAAGCTACAGTCTACTTATATCTAGTAAATAAATAGATAAATAAATAAATAAATAAATAAATAAATAAACTTTTTTTTTAAAAAGGATAAGAAAGAAAGAAAGACCAGGCAGGCCTGCCATCTATATCTATGTCTGTCTGTCTGTCTGTCTATCTGATCCCCGGGAACTGGAGATGGGCCACCATATAGTTGCTTGTAGTTGATCCAAGGTTCTCTGGAAGAGGAGACAATGCTGTTAATTGTTGAGCCCTTTCAGTGGCCCCACACTTCTTTAAATTTTAGAAGTATACCTGAGGCTGTGTTTATGTACATCATATGCAGATTATAAGAGGATTTAGATTCTCCAGAATCTGACACCCTCTACTGGAGTGTCTGAAGACAGCTAGAGTGTACTTATATCTAATAAATACATAAATAAATAAATAAATAAACATTTTTTAAAAAGGATAAGAAAGAAAGAAGACCTGGCAGGCCTGCCATCCTTATCTCTGTCTGTCTGTCTGTCTTTCTGTCTGATCCTCTGATACTGGATATGGGCCACCATATAGTTGCTGGTAGTTGATCCCAGGTTCTATGGAAGAGGAGACAATGCTATTAATTGTTGAGACCTTTCAGTGGTCCCACCCATCTTTAAATTTTTAGAAGTATATGTGAGGCTGTGTTTATGTACATCATATGCAGACCATAAGAGGGATTTATATTCTCCAGAATCTGACACCCTCTTCTGGAGTGTCTAAAGACAGCTACTGTGTACTTATATCTAATAAATACATAAATAAATAATTAAATAAACATTTTTTAAAAAGGATAAGAAAGAAAGAAAGACCAGGCAGGCCTGCCAACCTTATCTCTCTCTGTCTGTCTGTCTGTCTGATCCCTGAGAACTGGAGTTAGGCCACTATATAGTTGCTGGTAGTTGATCCCAGGTACTCTGGAAGAGGAGACAATGCTGTTAATTGTTGAGCTTTTTCAGTGGCCCCACCCTTCTTTAAATTTTCGAAGTATATGTGAGGCTGTGTTTATGTACATCATATGCAGACCATAAGAGTGATTTACATTCTGCAGAATGTGACACCCTCTACTGGAGTGTCAGAGGACAGCTACAGTGTACTTATATCTAATAAATACATAAATAAATAAATAAATAAATAAATAAATAAATAAGTAAATAAACATTTTTTTAAAGGATAAGAAAGAAAGAAAGACCAGGCAGGCCTGCCATCCTTATCTCTGTCTGTCTGTCTGTCTGTCTGATCCCCTGTAACTGGAGATGGGCCACCATATAGGTGCTGGTAGTTGATCCCAGGTTCTCTGGAAGAGGACCCAATGCTGTTAATTGTTGAGCCTTTTCAGTGGCCCCACCCATCTTTAAATTTTTAGAAGTATATGTGAGTCTGTGTTTATGTACATCATATGCAGACCATAAGAGGGATTTAGATTTTCCTGAATTTGACACCCTCTTCTGGAGTGTCTGAAGACAGCTACTGTGTACTTATATATAATAAATACGTAAATAAATAAATAAATAAATAAATAATAAACATTTTTTTATACAGGATAAGTAAGAAAGAAAGACCAGGCAGGCCTGCCATCCTTATCTCTGTCTGTCTGTCTGTCTGTCTGATTCCCTGGAACTGCAGATGGGCCACCATATAGTTGCTGGTAGTTGATCCCAGGTTCTATGGAAGAGGAGACAATGCTGTTAATTGTTGAGACCTTTCAGTGGTCCCATCCATCTTTAAATATTTAGAAGTATATGTGAGGCTGTGTTTATGTACATCATAAGCAGACCATAAGAGAGATTTAGATTCTCCAGAATCTGACACCCTCTTCTGGAGTGTCTGAAGACAGCTACAGTCTACTTATATGTAGTAAACAAATAGATAAATAAATAAATAAATAAATAAATATTTTTTAAAAAAGGATAAGAAAGAAAGAAAGACCAGGCAGGCCTTCAATCTATATCTATGTCTGTCTGTCTGTCTGTCTATCTGATCCCCGGGAACTGGAGATGGGCAACCATATAGTTGCTGGTAGTTGATCCAAGGTTCTCTGGAAGAGGAGACAATGCTGTTAATTGTTGAGCCCTTTCAGTGGCCCAACACTTCTTTAAATTTTTAGAAGTATACCTGAGGCTGTGTTTATGTACATCATATGCAGATTATGAGAGGATTTAGATTCTCCAGAATCTGACACCCTCTACTGGAGTGTCTAAAGACAGCTACAGTGTACTGATGTCTAATAAATACATAAATAAATAAATAATTAAACATTTTTTAAAAGGATAAGAAAGAAAGAAAGACCAGGCAGGCCTGCCATCCTTATCTCTGTCTGTCTGTCTGTCTGTCTGTCTGATCTCCTGTAACTGGAGATCGGCCACCATATAGTTGGTGGTAGTTGAACCCAGGTTCTCTGGAAGAGGAGACAATGCTGTTAATTGTTGAGCCCTTTCAGTGGCCCCACTCATCTTTAAATTTTTAGAAGAGTATATGAGGCTGTGTTTATGTACATGATATGCAGATCATAAAAGAGATTTAGATTCTCCAGAATCTGACACCCTCTTCTGGAGTGTCTGAAGACAGCTACAGTGTTCTCATATCTAATAAATAAATAGATAAATAAATAAATAAATAAATAAATAAATAAACATTTTTTTAAAAGGATAAGAAAGAAAGAAAGACCAGGCAGGCCTACCATCCATATCTCTGTCTGTCTGTCTGTCTGTCTGTCTATCTGATCCCCCGGGAACTGGAGATGGGCCACCATATAGTTGCTGGTAGTTGATCCAAGGTTCTCTGGAAGAGGAGATCATGCTGTTAATAGTTGTGCCCTTTCAGTGGCCCCACACTTCTTTAAATTTTTAGAAGTATACTTTAGGCTGTGTTTATGTACATCTTATGCACATTATAAGAGGATTTAGATTCTCCAGAATCTGACACCCTCTACTGGAGTGTCTAAAGACAGCTACAGTGTACTGATATCTAATAAATAAATAGATAAATAAATAAATAAATAAATAAATAAATAAACATTTTTTAAAATGGATAAGAAATAAAGAAAGACCAGGCAGGAGAGCCATCCTTATCTCTGTCTGTCTATCTGTCTGTCTGATCCCCTGGAACTGGAGATGGTCCATCATATACTTGCTGGTAGTTGACACCAGGTTCTCTGGAAGAGGAGACAATGCTGTTATTTGTTGACCCCTTTAAGTGGCCCCACCCATCTTTAAATTTTTAGAAGTGTATGTGAGTCTCTGTTTATGTACATCATATGCATACCATAAGAGGGATTTAGATTCTCCAGAATCTGATACCCTCTTCTGGAGTGTCTGAAGACAGCTACAGTGTACTTATATCTAATAAATATATACATAAATAAATAAATAAATAAATAAATAAATAAACATTTTTTGAAAAAGGATAAGAAAGAAAGAAAGACCAGGCAGGCCGTCCATCCATATCTCTGTCTGTCTGTCTGTCTGTCTATCTGATCCCCGGGAAATGGAGATGGGCCACCATAGAGTTGCTGGTAGTGATCCAAGGTTCTCTGGAAGAGGAGACAATGCTGTTAATTGTTGAGCCCTTTCAGTGGCCCCACACTTCTTTAAATTTTTAGAAGTATACTTGAGGCTGTGTTTATGGACATCATATGCAGACCATAAGAGGGATTTAGATTCTCCAGAATCTGACACCCTCTACTGGAGTGTCTGAACAGCTACAGTGTACTTATATCTAATAAATAAATAAATAAATAAATAAATAAATAAATAAATAAATAAATAAACATTTTTTAAAAAGGATTAGAAAGAAAGACCAGGCAGGCCTGCCATCCATATCTCTGTCTGTCTGTCTGTCTGTCTATCTGATCCCCGGGAACTGGAGATGGGCCACCATATAGTTGCTGGTAGTTGATCCCAGGTTCTCTAGAAGAGGAGACAATGCTGTTAATGTTGAGCCCTTTCAGTGGCCCTACCCATCTTTAAATTTTTAGAAGTGTATATGAGGCCGTGTTTATGTACATCATATGCAGACCAGAAGAGGGATTTAGATTCATCAGAATCTGACACCCTCTTCTGGAGTGTCTGAAGACAGCTACAGTGAACTTATATCTAATAAATAAATAAATGAATAAATAAATAAATAAATAAATAAACATTATTTAAACAGGATAAGAAAGAAAGAAAGACCAGGCAGGCCTTCCATCCATATCACTGTCTGTCTGTCTGTCTGTCTGTCTGTCTGTCTATCTGATCCCCGGGAACTGGAGATGGGCCACCATATTGTTGCTGGTAGTTGATCCCAGGTTCTCTGGCAGAGGAGACAATGCTGTTAATTGTTGAGCCCTTTCAGTCGCCCCACCCATCCTTAAATTTTTAGAAGCGTATGTGAGGCTGTGTTTATGTACATCATATGCAGACCATAAGAGGGATTTAGATTGTCCAGAATCTGACACCCTCTTCTGGAGTGTCTGAAGACAGCTACAGTGTACTTATATCTAATAAATATAAATAAATAAATAAATAAATAAATAAATAAATAAATAAATAAACATTTTTTAAAAAGGATAAGAAAGAAAGAAAAATCAGGCAGGCCTACCATCCTTATCTCTGTCTGTCTGTCTCTCTGTCTGTCTGATCCCCTGGAACTGGAGATGGGCCACCATATAGGTGCTGGTAGTTGATCCCAGGTTCTCTGGAAGAGTAGACAATGCTGTTAATTGTTGAGCCCTTTCAGTGTCCCCACCCATCTTTAAATTTTTAGAAGTATATGTGAGTCTCTGTTTATGTACATCATATGCAGACCATAAGAGGGATTTAGATTCTCCAGTATCTGACACCCTCTTCTGGAGTGTCTGCAGACAGCTACAGTGTACTTATATCTAATAAATAAATAAATAAATAAATAAATAAATAAATAAATAAATAAATAAACATTTTTTAAAAAGGATAAGAAAGAAAGAAAGACTAGGCAGGCCTGCCATCCTTATCTCTGTCTGTCTGTCTGTCTGTCTGTCTGTCTGATCCTCTGATACTGGATATGGGCCACCATATAGTTGCTGGTAGTTGATCCCAGGTTCTCTGGAAGAGGAGACAATGCTGTTAATTGTTGAGACATTTCAGTGGACCCACCCATTTTTAAATATTTAGAAGTGTATGTGAGGCTGTGTTTATGTACATCATATGCAGACCATAAAAGGGATTTAGATTCTCCAGAATCTGACACCCTCTTCTGGAGTGTCTGAAGACAGCTACAGTGTACTGTTGTCTAATAAATAAATAGATAAATAAATAAATACATAAATAAACATTTTTTAAAAGGATAAGAAAGAAAGAAAGACCAGGCAGGCCTACCATCCATATCTCTGACTGTCTGTCGGTCTATCTGATCCCCGGGAACTGGAGATGGGCCACCATATAGTTGCTGGTAGTTGATCCAAGGTTCTCTGGAAGAGGAGACAATGCTGTTAATTGTTGAGCCCTTTCAGTGGCCCCACACTTCTTTAAATTTTTAGAAGTATACTTTAGGCTGTGTTTATGTACATCTTATGCACATTATAAGATGATTTAGATTCTCCAAAATCTGACACCTTCTACTGGAGTGTCAGAAGACAGCTACAGTGTATTTATATCTAATAAATACATAAATAAATAAATAAATAAATAAATAAATAAATAAATAAATAAATAAATAAACATTTTTTAAAAAGGATAAGAAAGAAAGAAAGACCAGGCAGGCCTTCCATCCATATCTCTGTCTTTCTGTCTGTCTGTCTATCTGATCCCCTGGAACTGTAGATGGGCCACCATATAGTTGCTGGTAGTTGATCCCAGGTTCTCTGGAGGAGGAGACAATGCTGTTAATGTTGAGCCCTTTCTTTTTTTTTTTTTTTTTTTTTTTTTTGGTTTTTGGAGACAGGGTTTCTCTGTGTAGCCCTGGATGTCCTGGAACTCACTTTGTAGACCAGGCTGGCTTCGAACTCAGAAATCTGCCTGTCTCTGCCTCCCGAGTGCTGGGATTAAAGGCGTGCGCCAACACGCCCAGCTTGTTGAGCCCTATCAGTGGCCCTACCCATGTTTAAATTTTTAGAAGTATATGTGAGGCTGTGTTTATGTACATCATATGCAGACCAGAAGAGGGATTTAGAGTCATCAGAATCTGACACCCTCTACTGGAGTGTCTGAAGACAGCTACAGTGTACTTATATCTAATAAATAAATAAATAAATAAATAAATAAACATTATTTAAACAGGATAAGAAAGAAAGAAAGACCAGGCAGGCCTTCCATCCATATCTCTGTCTGTCTGTCTGTCTGTCTATCTGATCCCCGGGAACTGGAGATGGGCCACCATATAGTTGCTGGTAGTTGATCCCAGGTTCTCTGGAAGAGGAGACAATGCTGTTAATTGTTGAGCCCTTTCAGTCGCCCCACCCATCCTTAAATTTTTAGAAGTGTATGTGAGGCTGTGTTTATGTACATCATATGCAGACCTTAAGAGGGATTTAGATTGTCCAGAATCTGACTCCCTCTTCTGGAGTGTCTGAAGACAGCTACAGTGTATTTATATCTAATAAATAAATAAATAAATAAATAAATAAATAAATAAATAAATAAATATATAACTAAACATTTTTAAAAAAGGAATAGAAAGAAAGACCAGGCAGGCCTGCCATCCATATCTCTGTCTGTCTGTCTGTCTGTCTATCTGATCCCCATAACTGGAGATGGGCCACCATATAGTGGCTGGTAGTTGATCCCAGGTTCTATGGAAGAGGAGACAATGCTGTTAATTGTTGAGCCCTTTCAGTGGCCCTACCCATCTTTAAATTTTTAGAAGTGTATATGAGGCCGTGTTTATGTACATCATATGCAGACCAGAAGAGGGATTTAGATTCATCAGAATCTGACACCCTCTTCTGGAGTGTCTGAAGACAGCTACAGTGTACTTATATCTAATAAATAAATAAATGAATAAATAAATAAATAAATAAATAAATAAATAAAATAAATAAACATTATTTAAACAGGATAAGAAAGAAAGAAAGACCAGGCAGGCCTTCCATCCATATCTCTGTCTGTCTGTCTGTCTGTCTGTCTATCTGATCCCCGGGAACTGGAGATGGGCCACCATATTGTTGCTGGTAGTTGATCCCAGGTTCTCTGGAAGAGGAGACAATGCTGTTAATTGTTGAGCCCTTTCAGTCGCCCCACCCATCCTTAAATTTTTAGAAGTGTATGTGAGGCTGTGTTTATGTACATCATATGCAGACCATAAGAGGGATTTAGATTGTCCAGAATCTGACACCCTCTTCTGGAGTGTCTGAAGACAGCTACAGTGTATTTATATCTAATAAATAAATAAATAAATAAATAAATAAACATTTTTTAAAATGGATAAGAAATAAAGAAAGACAAGGCAGGAGTGCCATCCTTATCTCTGTCTGTCTGTTCCCCTGGAACTGGAGATGGTCCATCATATACTTGCTGGTAGTTGATACCAGGTTCTCTGGAAGAGGAGACAATGCTGTTATTTGTTGAGCCCATTAAGTGGCCCCACCGATCTTTAAATTTTTAGAGGTGTATGTGAGTCTCTGTTTATGTACATCATATGCAGACCATAAGAGGGATTTAGATTCTCCAGAATCTGACACCCTCTTCTGGAGTGTCTGAAGACAGCTACAGTGTACTTATATCTAATAAATATAAATAAATAAATAAATAAATAAATAAATAAATAAATAAATAAATAAACATTTTTAAAAAAGGATAAGAAAGAAAGAAAAATCAGGCAGGCCTGCCATCCTTATCTCTGTCTGTCTGCCTGTCTGTCTGTCTGATCCTCTGATACTGGATATGGGCCACCATATAGTTGCTGGTAGTTGATCCCAGGTTCTCTGGAAGAGGAGACAATGCTGTTAATTGTTGAGACCTTTCAGTGGTCCCACCCATCTTTAAATATTTAGAAGTGTATGTGAGGCTGTGTTTATGTACATCATATGCAAACCATAAGAGGGATTTATTCTCCAGAAACTGACACCCTCTTCTGGAGTGTCTGAAGACAGCTACAGTGTACTGATATCTAATAAATAAATAGATAAATAAATAAATAAATAAATAAATAAACATTTTTTAAAAAGGATAAGAAAGAAAGAAAGACCAGGCAGGCCTACCATCCATATCTCTGTCTGTCTGTCTGTCTGTCTATCTATCTGATCCCCGGAAACTCAAGATGGCCCACCATATAGTTGCTGGTAGTTGATCCAAGGTTCTCTGGAAGAGGAGACAATGCTGTTAATTGTTGAGCCCTTTCAGTGGCCCCACCCATCTTTAAATTTTTAGAAGTAAAGTTGAGGCTGTGTTTATGTACATCATATGCAGACCATAAGAGGGATTTAGATTGTCCAGAATCTGACACCCTCTTCTGGATTGTTTGAAGAGAGCTACAGTGTACTTATATTTAATAAATACATAAATAAATAAATAAACATTTTTTAAAAATGATAAGAAAGAAAGAAAGACCAGGCAGACCTGCCATCCTTATCTCTGTCTGTCTGTCTGTCTGTTTGATACCCTGGAACTGGAGATTGGCCACCATATAGTTGCTGGTAGATCATCCGAGGCTCTCTGGAAGAGGAGACAATGCTGTTAATTGTTGAGTCCTTTCAGTGGCCCCACCCATCTTGAAATTTTTAGAAGTATATGTGAGTCTGTGTTTATGTACATCATATGCAGACCATAAGAGGGATTTAGATTTTCCTGAATTTGACACCCTCTTCTGGAGTGTCTGAAGACAGCTACTGTGTACTTATATATAATAAATACATAAATAAATAAATAAATAAATAAATAAATAAATAAATAAATAAACATTTTTTTAAACAGGGTAAGTAAGAAAGAAAGACCAGGCAGGCCTGCCATCCTTATCTCTGTCTGTCTGTCTGTCTGTCTGATCCCCTGGAACTGCAGATGGGCCACCATATAGTTGCTGGTAGTTGATCCCAGGTTCTCTGGAAGAGGAGACAATGATGTTAATTGTTGAGCCCTTTTAGTGGTCCCACCCATCTTTAAATTTTTAGAAGTATATGTGAGGCTGTGTTTAGGTACATCATGTGCAGACCATAAGAGGGATTTAGATTCTCCAGAATCTGAAACCCTCTTCTGGAGTGTCTGAAGACAGCTACTGTGTACTTATATCTAATAAATACATAAATAAATAATTAAATAAACATTTTTTAAAAGGATAAGAAAGAAAGAAAGAAAAGGCAGGCCTGCCATCCTTAGCTCTGTCTGTCTGTCTGTCTGTCTGATCCCTGAGAACTGGAGATGGGACACCATATAGTTGCTGGTAGTTGATCCCAGGTTCTCTGGAAGAGGAGACAATGCTGTTAATTGTTGAGCTTTTTCAGTGGCCCCACCCTTCTTTAAATTTTTGAAGTATATGTGAGGCTGTGTTTATGTACATCATATGCAGATTATAAGAGGATTTAGATTCTCCAGAATCTGACACCCTCTACTGGAGTGTCTGAAGACAGCTACAGTGTACTTATATCTAATAAATAAAAAAAAAATAAATAAATAAATAAACATTTTTTAAAAGGATAAGAAAGAAAGAAAAACCAGGCAGGCCTGCCATTCTTATCTCTCTCTGTCTGACATGTGTCTGATCCCCTGGAACTCGAGATGGGCCACCATATAGTTGCTGGTGGTTCATCCCAGGTTCTCTGGAAGAGGAGACAATGCTGTTAATTGTTGAGCCCTTTCAGTGAACCCACCCATCTTTAATTTTTTAGAAGTATATGTGAGGCTGTGTTTATATACATCATATACAGACCATAAGAGGGATTTAGATTCTCCAGAATCCTACACCCTCTTCTGGAGTGTCTGAAGACAGCTACAGTGTACTTATATCTAATAAATAAATAGATAAATAAATAAATAAATAAATAAATAAATAAATAAATAAATAAACATTTTTTAAAAAGGATAAGAAAGAAAGAAAGACCAGGCAGGCCTTCCATCCATATCTCTGTCTGTCTGTCTGTCTGTCTATCTGATCCCCGGGAACTGGAGATGGGCCACCATATAGTTGCTGGTAGTTGATCCCAGGTTCTCTGGAAGAGGAGACAATGATGTTAATTGTTGAGCCCTTTCAGTGGCCCCACCCATCCTTAAATTTTTAGAAGTGTATGTGAGGCTGTCTTTATGTACATCATATGCAGACCTTAAGAGGGATTTAGATTGTCCAGAATCTGACACCCACTTCTGGAGTGTCTGAAGACAGCTACAGTGTATTTATATCTAATAAATAAATAAATAAATAAATAAATAAATAAATAAATAAATCAATAAATAAATAAACATTTTTTTAAATAGGATAAGAAAGAAAGAAAAATCAGGCAGGCCTGCCATCCTTATCTCTGTCTGTCTGTCTGTCTGTCTGATCCCCTGGAACTGGAGATGGGCCACCATATAGTTGCTGGTAGTTGATCCCAAGTCCTCTGGAAGAGGAGACAATGCTGTTAATTGTTGAGCCCTTTCATTGGCCCCACCCATCTTTAAATTTTTAGAAGTAAATGTGAGGCTGTGTTTATGTACATCATATTCAGACCATAAGAGGTATTTAGATTCTCCAGAATATGACACCGACTTTTGGAGTGTCTAAGACGGATACAGAGTACTTATATCTAATAAATACATAAATAAATAAATAAATAAATAAATAAATAAACATTTTTTAAAATCGATTAGAAAGAAAGACCAGGCAGGCCTGCCATCCTTATCTTTATCTGTCAGTCTGTCTGTCTGATCCCCTGGAACTGGAGATGGGCCACCATATAGTTGCTGGTAGTTATCCCAGATTCTCTGGAAGAGGAGACTATGCTGTTAATTGTTGAGCCCTTTCAGTGGCCCCACCCATATTTAAATTTTTAGAAGTATATGTAAGGCTGTGTTTATGTACCGAATATGCAGACCATAGGAGGGATTTAGATTCTCCAGAATCTGACACCCTCTTCTGGATTGTCTGAAGACAGATACAGTTTACTTATATCTAATAAATTCATAAATAAACAAATAAACATTTTTAAAAAATAATAATAAAGAAAGAGAGACCAGGCAGGTCTGCCATCCTTGTCTGTCTGTCTGTCTGTCTGATCCCCGGAACTGGAGATGGGCCACCATATAATTGTTGGTAGTTGATGCCTGGTTCTCTGAAAGAGGAGACAATGCTGTTAATTGTTGAGCCCTTTCAGTGGCCCCACCCATCTTTAAATTTTTAGAAGTATATGTGAGGCTGTGTTTAGGTACATCATGTGCAGACCATAAGAGGGATTTAGATTCTCCAGAATCTGAAACCCTCTTCTGGAGTGTCTGAAGACAGCTACTGTGTACTTATATCTAATAAATACATAAATAAATAATTAAATAAACATTTTTTAAAAGGATAAGAAAGAAAGAAAGAAAAGGCAGGCCTGCCATCCTTAGCTCTGTCTGTCTGTCTGTCTGTCTGATCCCTGAGAACTGGAGATGGGACACCATATAGTTGCTGGTAGTTGATCCCAGGTTCTCTGGAAGAGGAGACAATGCTGTTAATTGTTGAGCTTTTTCAGTGGCCCCACCCTTCTTTAAATTTTTGAAGTATATGTGAGGCTGTGTTCATGTACATCATATGCAGATTATAAGAGGATTTAGATTCTCCAGAATCTGACACCCTCTACTGGAGTGTCTGAAGACAGCTACAGTGTACTTATATCTAATAAGTACATACATAAATTAATAAACATTTTTTTAAAAGGATAAGAAAGAAAGAAAAACCAGGCAGGCCTGCCACCTTGTCTGTCTGTCTGTCTGTCTGTCTGTCTATCTGTCAGATCCCCTGGAACTGGAGATGGGCCACCATATAGTTGATGGTAGTTGATCCCAGGTTCTCTGGAAGAGGAGACAATGCTGGTAATTGTTGAGCCCATTCAGTGGCCCCACCCATCTTTAAATTTTTAGAAGTATATGTGAGGCTGTGTTTATGTACATCATATGTAGACCATAAGAGGGATTTAGATTCTCAGGAATCTGACACCCTCTTCTGGAGTGTCTGAAGACAGCTACAGTATACTTATATCTAATAAATATGTAAGTAAATAAATAAATAAATACATAAATCAATAAACATTTTTTAAAAAGGATAAGAAAGAAAGAAAGAACAGGCAGGCCTGCCATCCTTATCTCTGTCTGGCTGTCTGGCTGTCTGATCCCCGGGAACTAAAGGTGGGCCACCATATAGTTGCTGGTAGTTGATCCCAGGTTCTCTGGAAGAGGAGTCAATGCTGTTAATTTTTGAACCCTTTCAGTGGCCCCACCCATCTCTAAATTTTTAGAAGTATATGTGAGGCTGTGTTTATGAACATCATATGCAGACCATTAGAGGGATTTATATTCTCCAGATTCTGACACCCTATTCTGGAGTGTCTGAAGACAGCTAAGGTGTATTTATATCTAATAAATAAATAAATAAATAAATAAATAAATAAATAAATAAACATTTTTTTAAAAGGATAAGAAAGAAAGAAAGAACAAGCAGGCCTGCCATCCTTATCTCTGTCTGGCTGTCTGGCTGTCTGATCCCCGGGAACTAAAGGTGGGCCACCATATAGTTGCTGGTAGTTGATCCCAGGTTCTCTGGAAGAGGAGTCAATGCTGTTAATTTTTGAGCCCTTTCAGTGGCCCCACCCATCTCTAAATTTTTAGAAGTATATGTGAGGCTGTGTTTATGAACATCATATGCAGACCATTAGAGGGATTTATATTCTCCAGATTCTGACACCCTATTCTGGAGTGTCTGAAGACAGATAAGGTGTATTTATATCTAATAAATAAATAAATAAATAAATAAATAAATAAATAAATAAATAACCATTTTTTAAAAAGGATAAGAAAGAAAGAAAGACCAGGCAGGCCTGCCATCCTTATCTCTGTCTGTCTGTCTGTCTGTTTTTCTGATCCCCTGGAACTGTAGATGGGCCACCATATAGTTGCTGGTAGTTGATCCCAGGCTCTCTGGAAGAGGAGACAATGCTGTTAATTGTTGAGCATTTTCAGTGGCCCCACCCATCTTTAAATTTTTAGAAGTATATGTGAGGCTGTTTTTATGTACATCATATGCAGACCAGAAGAGGAACTTAGATTCACCAGAATCTGACACCTTCTTCTGGAGTGTGTGAAGACAGATACAGTGTACTTATATCTAATAAATAAATAAATAAATAAATAAATAAATAAATAAATAAATAAATAAATAAATAAACATTTTTTTAAATGGATAAGAAAAAAAGAAAGACCAGGCAGGCATGCCATCCTTATCCTTGATTGTCTGTTTCTCTGTCTGTCTGTCTGATCCCCGGGAAGTGGAGATGGGCCACCATATAGTTGCTGGTAGTTGATCCCAGGTTCTCTGGAAGAGGAGACAATGCTGTTAATTGTTGTGCCCTTTCAGTTTCCCACCCATCTTTAAATTTTTAGAAGTAAATATGAGGCTGTGTTTATGTACATCATATGCAGACCATAAGCAGGATTTAGATTCTCCAGAATATGACACCCTCTTCTACAGTGTCTGAAGACAGCGACAGTGTACTTATATCTAATAAATACATAAATAAATAAATAAACATTTTTTAAAAAGAATAAGGAAGAAAGGACAGCCAAGGCAGGCCTCCATCCTTATCTCTGTCTGTCTGTCTTTTTGATACCCTGCAACTGGAGATGGGCCACCATATAGTTGCTGGTAGTTGATCCCAGGCTCTCTGGAAGAGGAGACAATGCTGTTAATTGTTGAGCATTTTCAGTGGCCCCACCCATCTTTAAATTTTTAGAAGTAAAGTTGAGGCTGTGTTTATGTACATCATATGCAGACCATAAGAGGGATTTAGGTTCTCCAGAATCTGACACCCTCCTCTGGATTGTTTGAAGACAGCTACAGTGTACTTATATTTAATAAATACATAAATAAATAAATAAACATTTTTTAAAAATGATAAGAAAGAAAGAAAGACCAGGCAGGCCTGCCATCCTTATGTCTGTCTGTCTGTATGTCTGTCTGTCTGTCTATCTGATCCCCTGGAATTGGAGATGGGTCATCATATAGTTGCTGGTGGTTGATCCCAGATTCTCTGGAAGAGGAGACAATGCACTTAATTGTTGAGCCATCTCAGTGGACCAACCCATCTTTAAATTTTTAGAAGTAAATGTGAGGCTGTGTTTATGTACATCATATGCAGACCATAAGAGGGATTTAGATTCTCCAGAATCCGGCACCCTCTTCTTGAGTGTCTCAAGACAGATACAGTATTTTTGTATCTAATAAATAAATAAATAAATAAATAAACATTTTATAAAAAGGATAATAAAGAAAGAAAGACCATGCAGGCCTCCCACTTTGTCTGTCTTCTGTCTGTCTGTCTATCTGTCAGATCCCCTGGAAATGGAGATGGGCCACCATATAATTGCTGGTAGTTGATACCAGGTTCTCCTGAAGAGGAGACAATGCTGTTAATTGTTGAGCCCTTTCAGTGGCCCCACCCAACTTTAAATTTTTAGAAGTATATGTGAGGCTGTGTTTATGTACATCATATGCAAACCATAAGAGGGATATAGATTCTCCAGAATCTGACACCCTCTTCTGGAGTGTCTGAAGACAGCTACAGTGTACTTATATCTAATAAATAAATAAATAAATAAATAAACATTTTTTTATAAAGGATAAGAAAGAAAGAAAAACCAGGCAGGCCTGCCATCCTTATCTTTGTCTTTCTGTCTGTCTCTCTGTCTGATCCCCTGGAAGTGGAGATGGGCCACCATATAGTTGCTGGTAGTTGATCCCAGGTCCTCTGGAAGAGGAGACAATGCTGTTAATTGTTGAGCCCTTTCAGTGGCCCCACCCATCTTTAATTTTTAGAAGTAAATGTGAGGCTGTGTTTATGTACATCATATTCAGACCTTAAGAGGAATTTAGATTCTCCAGAATATGACACTGACTTTTGGAGTGTCTAAGACTGATACAGTGTACTTATATCTAATAAATACATAAATAAATAAATAAATAAATAAACATTTTTTAAAATCGATTAGAAAGAAAGAAAGACCAGGCAGGCCTGCCATCCTTATCTCTATCTGTCTGTCTGTCTGTCTGTTCCCCTGGAACTGTAGATGGGTCTCCATAGAGTTGCTGGTAGTTGATCCCAGTTTCTCTGGAAGAGGAGACAATGGTGTTAATTGTTGAGCACTTTCAGTGGCCCCACCCATCTTTAAATTTATAGAAGTATATGTAAGGCTGTGTTTATGTACCGAATATGCAGACAATAAAAGGGATTTATATTCTCCTGATTCTGACACCCTCTTCTGGAGTGTCTGAAGACAGCTACAGTGTACTTATATCTAATAAATACATACATACCTATATAAATAAATAAATAAATAAACATTTTCAAAAGGATAAGAAATAAAGAAAGACCAGGCAGGCCTGCAATCCTTATCTCTGTCTGTCTGTCTGTCTATCTGTCTGAATCCCTTGAACTGCAGATGGGCCTCCATATATTTGCTGGTAGTTGATCCCAGGCTCTCTGGAAGAGGAGACAATGCTGTTAATTGTTGAGCATTTTCAGTGGCCCCACCCATCTTTAAATTTTTAGAAGTAAAGTTGAGGCTGTGTTTATGTACATCATATGCAGACCATAAGAGGGATTTAGATTCTCCAGAATCTGACACTCTCTTCTGGAGTGTCTGAAGACAACTACAGTGTACTTATATCTAATAAATACATAAATAAATAAATAAATAAATAAATAAATAAATAAATAAACAAACATTTTTTAAAAAGGATAAGAAAGAAATAAAGACAAGGCAGGCCTGCCATCCTTATCTCTGTCTGTCTGTATGTCTGTCTGCCTGTCTATCTAATCCCCTGGTACTGGAGATGGGTCACCATATAGTTGCTGGTAGTTGATCCCAGATTCTCTGGAAGAGGAGACAATGCTGTTAATTGTTGAGCCCTCTCAGTGGCCCCACCCATCTTTAAATTTTTAGAAGTAAATGTGAGGCTGTGTTTATGTACATCATATGCAGACCATAAGAGGGATTTAGATTCTCCAGAATCTGACACCCTCTTCTGGAGTGTCTGAAGACAGCTACAGTGTACTTATATCTAATAAATATATAAATAAATAAATAAACATTTTTTAAAAGGATAAGAAAGAAAGAAAGACCAGGTAGGCCTGCCACCTTGTGTGTCTGTCTGTCTGTCTGTCTATCTGTCACATCCACTGGAACTGGAGATGGGCCACAATATAGTTGCTGGTAGTTGATCCCAGGTTCTCTGGAAGAGGAGACAATGCTGTTAATTTTTGAGCCCTTTCAGTGGCCCCAACCATCTTTAAATTTTTACAAGTATATGTGAGGCTGTGTTTATGTACATCATATGCAGACCATAAGAGGGATATAGATTATACAGAACCTCACACCCTCTTCTGGAGTGTCTGAAGACAGCTACAGTGTTCGTATATCTAATAAATAAATAAATAAATAAATAAATAAATAAATAAATAAATAAATAAATAAATAAACATTTTTTAAAAAGGATAAGAAAGAAAGAAAAACCAGGCAGGCCTGCCATCCTTATCTTCGTCTGTCTGTATCCGTCTCTCTGTCTGTCTGTATGTCTGATCCCCTAGAAATGGAGATGGGCTACCATATAGTTGCTGGTAGTTGATCCCAGGTCCTCTGTAAGAGGAGACAATGCTGTTAATTGTTGAGCCCTTTCAGTGGCCCCACCCATCTTTGAATTTTTAGAAGTAAATGTGACGCTGTGTTTATGTACATCATATTCAGACCATAAGAGGGATTAAATTCTCCAGAATCTGACACAGTCTTTTGGAGTGTCTAAGACGGATACAGTGTACTTATATCTAATAAATACATAAATACATAAATAAACATTTTTTAAAATCGATTAGAAAGAAAGAAAGACCAGGCAGGCCTCCCATCCTTATCTCTGTCTGTCTGTCTGTCTGATCCCCTGGAACTGGAGATGGGCCACCATAGAGTTGCTGATAGTTGATCACAGGTTCTCTGGAAGAGAAGACAATGCTGTTATTTGTTGAGCCCTTTCGTTGCCCACCCATTTTTAAATTTTTAGAAGTATATGTAAGGCTGTGTTTATGTACCGAATATGCAGATCATAAGAGGGATTTAGATTCTCCAGAATCTGACACCCTCTTCTGGAGTGTCTGAAGACAGCTACAGTGTACTTATATCTAATAAATTCATAAATAAACAAATAAACATTTTTTAAAAAGGAAAATAAAGAAAGAGAGACCAGGCAGGCCTGCCATTATTGTCTGTCTGTCTGTCTGTCTGATCCCCGGAACTGGAGATGGGCCACCATATAATTGCTGGTAGTTGATCCCAGGTTCTCTGGAAGAGGAGACAATGCTGTTAATTGTTGAGCCCTTTCAGTGGCCCCACCCATCTTTAAGTTTTTAGAAGTATATGTAAGGCTGTGTTTATGTACATCATATGCAGATCATAAGAGGGATATAGATTCTCCAAAATCTGACACCCTCTTCTGGAGTGTTTGAAGACAGCTACAGTGTACTTATATCTAATAAATACATACATAAATTTATAAACATTTTTAAAAAGGATAAGAAAGAAAGAAAGACCAGGCAGGCCTGCCACCTTGTGTGTCTGTCTGTCTGTCTCTCTATCTGTCAGATCCCCTGGAAGTGGAGATGGGCCACCATATAGTTGCTGGTAGTTGATCCCAGGTACTCTGGAAGAGGAGACAATGCTGTTAGTTGTTGAGCCCTTTCAGTAGCCCCACCCATCTTTAAATTTTTAGAAATATATGTGAGGCTGTGTTTATGTACATCATATGCAGACCATAAGAGGGATTTAGATTCTCCAGGATCTGACACCCACTTCTGGAGTGTCTGAAGACAGCTACAGTGTACTTATATCTAATAAATAAATAAATAAATAAATAAATAAATAAATAAATAAATAAATACATACATACATACATACATACATACATACATACATACATACATAAATAAATAAACATTTTTTAAAAAGGATAAGAAAGAAAGAAAGACCAGGCAGGCCTACCATCCTTATCTCTGTCTGTCTGTCTGTCTGTCTGATCCCCTGGAACTAAAGACGGGCCACCATATAGTTGCTCGTTGTTGATCCCAGGTTCTCTGGAAGAGGAGTCAATGCTGTTAATTATTGAGCCCTTTCAGGGACCCCACCCATCTTTAAATTTTTAGAAGTATATGTGAGGCTGTGTTTATGTACATCATATGCAGACCAGAAGAGGGATTTAGATTCTCCAGAATCTGACACCCTCTTCTGGAGTGACTGAAGACAGCTACAGTGTACTTATATCTAATAAATACATAAATAAATAAATAAATAAATAAATAAATAAATAAATAAATAAACATTTTAAAAAAAGGATAAGAAAGAAAGAAAGAAAGAAAGAAAGAAAGAAAGAAAGAAAGAAAGAAAGAAAGAAAGAAAGAAAGAAAGAAAGACCAGGCAGACCTGCCATCCTTATCTCTGTCTGTCTGTCTGTCTGTCTTTCTGATCCCCTGGAACTGGAGGTGGGCCACCATATAGTTGCTGGTATTTGATCCCAGGTTCTCTGGAACAGGAGACAATGCTGTTAATTGTTGAGCCCTTTCAGTTGCCCCACCAATCTTTAAATTTTTAGAATTATATGTGAGGCTGTGTTTATGTACATCATATGCAGACCATAAGAGGGATTTAGATTCACCAGAATCTGACACATTCTTCTGGAGTGTGTGAAGACAGATACAGTGTACTTATATCTAATAAATAAATAAATAAATAAATAAATAAATACATAAACATTTTGTAAAAAGGATAAGAAAGAAAGAAAGAACAGGTAGGCCTGCCACCTTTATCCTTGTCTGTCTTCTCTCTGTCTGTCTTTCTGATCCCCGGGAACTGGAAATGGGCCACCATATAGTTGATGGTAGTTGATCCCAGGTTCTCTGGAAGTGGAGACAATGCTGTTAATTGTTGAGCCCTTTCAGTGCCCCCACCCATCTTTAAATTTTTAGAAGTATATGGGAGGCTATGTTTATGTACCTCATATGCAGACAATAAGGGGGATTTAGATTCTCCAGAATTTGACACCCTCTTCTGGAGTGTCTGAAGACAGCTATAGTGTACTTATATGTAATAAATACATAAATAAATAAATAAACATTTTTTAAAAAAGGATAAGAAAGAAAGAAAGACCAGGCAGGCCTGCCATCTTTATCCTTGTCTGTCTGTTTGTCTGTCTGTCTGATCCCTGGGCACTGGAGATTAGCCACTATATACTTGCTTGTAGTTGATCCCAGGTTCTCTGGAAGAGGAGACAATGCTGTTAATTTGAGCCCTATCAGTGGCCCCACCCATCTTTAAATTTTTAGAAGTATATGTGAGGCTGTGTTTATGTACATCATATGCAGACCATAAGAGGGTTTTAGATTCTCCAATTTCTGACACCCTTTTCTGGAGTGTCTGAAGACAGGTACAGTGTACTTAAAAATAATAAATACATAAATAAATAAATAAATAAATAAATAAATAAATAAATAAACATTTTTTAAAAATGATAAGAAAAAAAGAAAGACCAGGCAGGCCTGCCATCCTTATCTCTGTCTCTCTGTCTGTCTCTCTGTCTGATCCCCTGGAACTGGAGATGGGCCACCATATAGTTGCTGGTGGTTGATCCCAGGTTCTCTGGAAGAGGAGACAATGCTGTTAATTGTTGAGCCCTTTCAGTGCCCACAAATCTTTAAATTGTTGGAAGTAAATGTGAGTCTGTGTTTATGTACATCATATGCAGACCATAAGAGGGATTTAGATTCTCCAGAATCTGACAACTTCTTCTGGAGTGTCTGAAGACCTCTACAGTGTACTTATAGCTAATAAATACATAAATAAATAAATAAATAAATAAATAAATAAATAAATAAATAAAAAAAATAAACATTTTTTAAAAAGGACAAGAAAGAACGAAAAACCAGGCAGGCCTGACATCCTTGACTGTTTGTCTGTCTGTCTGTCTGAAACCCTGGAACTTAAGATGGGCCACCATATAGTTGCTCATAGTTGATCCCAGGTTCTCTGGAAGAGGAGACAATGCAGTTATTTGTCGAGCCCATTCAGTGGCCCCACACATCTTTAAATTTTTGGAAGTAATTGTGAGTCTGTGTTTATGTACATCATATGCAGACCATAAGAGGGATTTAGATTCTCCAGAATCTGACACCCTCTTCTGGAGTGTCTGAAGACAGCTACAGTGTACTTATATCTACTAAATATATAAATAAATAAATAAATAAATACATACATACATACATACATACATAAATAAATAAACATTTTTTAAAAAGGATAAGAAAGAAAGAAAGACCAGGCAGGCCTGCCATCCTTATCTTTTTCTTTCTGTCTGTCTCTCTGTCTGATCCCCTAGAAGTGGAGATGGGCCACCATATAGTTGCTGGTAGTTGATCCCAGGTCCTCTGGAAGAGGAGACAATGCTGTTAATTGTTGAGCACTTTCAGTGGCCCCACCCATCTTTAATTTTTTAGAAGTAAAGGTGAGGCTGTGTTTATGTACATCATATTCAGACCTTAAGAGGGATTTAGATTCTCCAGAATATGACACCGACTTTTGGAGTGTCTAAGACTGATACAGTGTACTTATATCTAATAAATACATAAATAAATAAATAAATAAACATTTTTTAAAATCGATTAGAAAGAAAGAAAGACCAGGCAGGCCTGCCATCCTTATCTCTGTCTGTCAGTCTGTCTGATCCCCTGGAACTGGAGATGGGCCACCATATAGTTGCTGGTAGTTGATCCCAGGTTCTCTGTAAGAGGATACAATGCTGTTAATTGTTGAGCCCTTTCAGTGGCCCCACTCATCTTTAAATTTTTAGAGGTGTATATGAGGCTGTATTTATGTACATCATATTCAGACCATAAGAGGGATTTAGATTCTCCAGAATCTGACACCCTCTCCTGGAGTGTCTGAAGACAGGTACAGTGTACTTAAAAATAATAAATACATACATAAATAAATAAATAAGTAAATAAATAAATAAATAAATAAACATTTTTTAAAAATGATAAGAAAAAAAGAAAGACCAGGCAGGCCTGCCATCCTTATCTCTGTCTCTCTGTCTGTCTCTCTGTCTGATCCTCTGGAACTGGAGATGGGCCACCATATAGTTGCTGGTAGTTGATCCCAGGTTCTCTGGAAGAGGAGACAATGCTGTTAATTGTTGAGCCCTTTCAGTGCCCCACAAATCTTTAAATTGTTGGAAGTAAATGTGAGTCTGTGTTTATGTACATCATATGCAGACCATAAGAGGGATTTAGATTCTCCATAATCTGACAACTTCTTCTGGAGTGTCTGAAGACCTCTACAGTGTACTTATATCTAATAAATACATACATAAATAAATAAATAAATAAATAAATAAATAAATAAATAAATAAACATTTTTTAAAAAGGACAAGAAAGAACGAAAAACCAGGCAGGCCTGCCATCCTTGACTGTTTGTCTGTCTGTCTGTCTGAAACCCTGGAACTTAAGATGTGCCACCATATAGTTGCTCGTAGTTGATCCCAGGTTCTCTGGAAGAGGAGACAATGCTGTTAATTGTCGAGCCCATTCAGTGGCCCCACACATCTTTAAATTTTTGGAAGTAATTGTGAGTCTGTTTTTATGTACATCATATGCAGACCATAAGAGGGATTTAGATTCTCCAGAATCTGACACCCTCTTCTGGAGTGACTGAAGACAGATAGAGTGTACTTATATCTAATAAATAAATAAATAAATAAATAAATAAATAAATAAATAAATAAATAAACATTTTTAAAAAAGGATAAAAAAGAAAGAAAAAAAGACCAGGCAGGCCTGCCATCCTTATCTCTGTCTGTCTGTCTGTCTGTCTGTCTTTCTGATCCCCTGGAACTGGAGATGGGCCACCATATAGTTGCTGGCATTTGATCCCAGGTTCTCTGGAACAGGAGACAATGCTGTTAATTGTTTGAGCTCTTTCAGTTGCCCCACCCATCTTTAAATTTTTAGAATTATATGTGAGGCTGTGTTTATGTACATCATATGCAGACCATAAGAGGGATTTAGATTCACCAGAATCTGACACATTCTTCCGGAGTGTGTGAAGACAGATACAGTGTACTTATATCTAATAAATAAATAAATAAATAAATAAACTTTTTTTAAAAAGGATAAGAAAGAAAGAAAGACCAGGTAGGCCTGCCACCTTTATCCTTCTCTGTCTGTCTCTCTGTCTGTCTGTCTGAACCCTGGGAACTGGAGATGGGCCACCATATAGTTGATGGTAGTTGATCCCAGGTTCTCTGGAAGTGGAGACAATGCTGTTAATTGTTGAGCCCTTTCAGTGGCCCCACCCATCTTTAAATTTTAGAAGTATATGGGAGGCTGTGTTTATGTACCTCATATGCAGACAATAAGGGGGATTTAGATTCTCCAGAATCTGAAACCCTCTTCTGGAGTGTCTGAAGACAGCTATAGTGTACTTATATGTAAAAAATACATAAATAAATAAATAAATAAACATTTTTAAAAAAAGGATAAGAAAGAAAGAAAGACCAGGCAGGCCTGCCATCTTTATCCTTGTCTGTCTGTCTGTCTGCTTGTCTGATCCCTGGGCACTGGAGATGAGCCACCATATAGTTGCTTGTAGTTGATCCCAGGTTCTCTGGAAGAGGATACAATGCTGTTTATTTGAGCCCTATCAGTGGCCCCACCCATCTTTAAATTTTTAGAAGTATATGTGAGGCTGTGTTTATGTACATCATATGCAGACCATAAGAGGGATTTAGATTCTCAAATTTCTGACACTTTCTTCTCAAGTCTCTGAAGACAGCTACAGTGTACTTATATCTAATAAATACATAAATAAAAAAATAAATATATAAATAAAATTTTTTTAAAAAGGATAAGAAAGAAAGAAACAACGGGCAGGCCTGCCATCTTATATCTGTCTGTCTGTCTGTCTGTCTGTCTGTCTGATACCCTGGAACTGGAGATGGGCCACCATATAGTTGCCAGTAGTTGATCCCAGGTTCTCTGGAACAGGAGACAATGCTGTTAATTGTTGAGCCCTTTCAGTGGCCCCACCCATCTTTAAATTTTTAGAAGTATATGTGAGGCTGTGTTTATGTACATCATATGCAGAATATAAGAGGGATTTAGATTCTCCTCAATCTGACACCTTCTTCTGGAGTGTCTGAAGACAGCTACCGTGTACTTATACCTAATAAATAAATAAATAAATAAATAAATAAATAAATAAATAAATAAATAAATAAATAAACATTTTAAAAGGATAAGAAAGAAAGTAAGGCCAGGCAGGCCTGCGATCCTTATCTCTTCTGTCGGTCAGTCTGTCTGTCTGATCCCGTGGAACTGGAGATGGGCTACCATATAGTTGCTGGTAGTTGATCCCAGGTTCTCTGGAAGAGGAGACAATGCTGTTAATTGTCGAGCCCTTTCAGTGGCCCCACACATCTTTAAATTTTTGGAAGTAATTGTGAGTCTGTGTTTATGTACATCATATGCAGACCATAAGAGGGATTTAGATTCTCCAGAATCTGACACCCTCTTACTGAATGTCTGAAGACAGCTACAGTGTACTTATATCTAATAAATACATAAATAAATAAATGAACATTTCTTAAAAAGGATAAAAAATAAAGAGAGACCAGGCAGGCCTGCCATCCTTATCTCTAGCTGTCTGTATGTCTGTCTGTCTGTCTGATCCCCTGGAACTGGAGATGGGCCACCATATAGTTGCTGGTAGTTGAACCCAGGTTCTCTGGAAGAGGAGACAATGTTGTTAATTTTTGAGCCGTAAAGTGGCCCCACCCATCTTTAAATTTTTAGAAGTACTTGTGAGGCTTTGTTTATGTACATCATATGCAGACCATAAGAGGGATTTAGATTCTCCAGAATCTGACACCCTCTTCTGGAGTGTCTGAAGACAATTACAGTGTACTTATATCTAATATATAAATAAATAAATAAATAAATAAATAAATAAATAATCATTTTTTAAAAATGATTAGAAAAAAAGAAAGACCAGGCATGCCTGCCATCCTTATCTCTGTCTGTCTGTCTGTCTGTCTGATCTCCTGGAACTGGAGATGGGCCACAATATAGTTGCTGGTAGTTGATCACAGGTTCTCTGGACTAGGAGACAATGCTGTTAATTGTTGAGCCCTTTCAGTTGCCCCACACATCTTTAAATTTTTGGAAGTAAATGTGAGTCTGTGTTTATGTACATAATATGCAAACCATAAGAGGTATTTACATTCTCCAGTATCTGACAACCTCTTCTGGAGTGTCTGAAGACCTCTCCAGTGTACTTATATCTAATTAATACATAAATAAATAAATAAACATTTTTTAAAAAGTATAAGAAAGAAAAAAACCAGGCAGGCCTGCCATCCTTGACTGTTTGTCTGTCTGTCTGTCTGAAACCCTGGAACTGGAGATGGGCCACCATATAGTTGCTGGTAGTTGATCCCAGGTTCTCTGGAAGAGGAGACAATGCTGTTAATTGTTGAGCCCTTTTAGTGGCCCCACTCATCTTTAAATTTTTAGAGGTGTATGTGAGGCTGTGTTTATGTACATCATATTCAGACCATAAGAGTGATTTAGATTCTCCAGAATCTGACACCCTCTTCTGGAGTGTCTGAAGACAGGTACAGTATACTTATAAATAATAAATAAATAAATAAATAAATAAATAAATAAATAAATAAATAAACATTTTTTAAAAATGATAAGAAAAAAAGAAAGACCAGGCAGGCCTGCCATCCTTATCTGTGTCTCTCTGTCTGTCTCTCTGTCTGATCCCCTGGAACTGGAGATGGGCCACCATATAGTTGCTGGTAGTTGATCCCAGGTTCTCTGGAAGAGGAGACAATGCTGTTAATTGTTGAGCCCTTCCAGTGGCCCCACAAATCTTTAAATTGTTGAAAGTTAATGTGAGTCTGTGTTTATGTATATCATATGCAGACCATAAGAGAGATTTAGATTCTTCAGAATCTGACAACTTCTACTGGAGTGTTTGAAGACCTCTACAGTGTACTTATATCTAATAAATACATATATAAATAAATAAATAAATAATCATTTTTTAAAAATGATAAGAAAAAAAGAAAGACCAGGCAGACCTGCGATCCTTAACTCTGTCTGTCTGTCTGTCTGTCTGTCTGATCCCCTGAAACTGGAGATGGGCCACCATATTTTTCCTGGTAGTTGATCCCAGGTTCTCTGGAAGAGGAGACAATGCTGTTAATTGTTGAGCCCTTTCAGTGGCCTAACAAATCTTTAAATTGTTGGAAGTAAATGTGAGTCTGTGTTTATGTACATCATATGCAGACCATAAGAGGGATTTAGATTCTCCAGAATCTGACACCCTCTTCTGGAGTGTCTGAAGACAGCTACAGTGTACTTATATCTAATAAATACATGAATAAATAAATAAACATTATTAAAAAGGATAAGAAAAAAGAAAGACCAGGCAGGCCTGCCACCTTGTCTGTCTGTCTGTCTGTCTGTCTATCTGTCAGATCCCCTGGAACTGGAGATGGGCCACCATATAGTTGCGGGTAGTTGATCCCAGGTTCTCTGGAAGAGGAGACAATGCTGTTAATTTTTGAGCCCTTTCAGTGGCCCCACCCATCTTTAAATTTTTAGAGGTATTTTTGAGGCTGTGTTTATGTACATCATATGCAGACCATAAGAGGGATTTAGATTCTCCAGAATCTGACACCCTCTTCTGGAGTGTCTGAAGACAGCTACAGTGTACTTATATCTAATAAATAAATAAATAAAATAAATAAATAAACATTTTTAAAAAGGATAAGAAAGAAAGAAAGAACTGGCAGGCCTGCCATCCTTATCTCTGTCTGTCTGTCTGTCTGATCCCCGGGAACTGGAGATGGTCCACCATATAGTTGCTGATAGTTGATCCCAGGTTCTCTGGAAGAGGAGACAATGCTGTTAATTGTTGAGCACTTTCAGTGGCCTCAGCCATCTTTAAATTTTTAGAAGTATATGTGAGGCTATGTTTATGTACATCATATGCAGACCATAAGAGGGATTTAGATTTTCCAGAATCTTACACCCTCTTCTGGAGTGTCTGAAGACAGCTACAGTGTACTTATATCTAATTAATACATAAATAAATACATAAATAAATAAATAAACATTTTTTAAAAGGATAAGAAAGAAAGAAAGAACAGGTAGGCCTGCCATCCTTATCTCTGACTGTCTGTCTGTCTGTCTGATCCCCTGGAACTGGAGATGGGCCACCATATAGTTGCAAGTAGTTGATCCCAGTTTCTCTGCAAGAGGAGACAATGCTGTTAATTTTTGAGCACTTTCAGTGGCCCCACCCATCTTTAAATGTTTAGAACTGTATGTTAGGCTGTGTTTATGTACATCATATGCAGACCATAAGAGGGATTTAGATTCTCCATAATCTGACACCCTCTTCTGGAGTTTCTGAAGACAGCTAGAGTGTACTTATATCTAATAAATACATAAATAAATAAATAAACATGTTTTAAAAAGGATAAGAAAGAAATAAAAACCAAGCAGGCCTGCCATCCTTGTCTGTTTGTCTGTCTGTCTGTCTGATCCCCTGAAACTGGAGATGGGCCACCATATTTTTGCTGGTAGTTGATCCCAGGTTCTCTGGAAGAGGAGACAATGCTGTTATTTGTTGAGCCCTTTAAGTGGCCCCACCCATCTTTAAATTTTTAGAAGTATATGTGAGGCTGTGTTTATATACATCATATGCAGACCATAAGAGGGATTTAGATTCTCCAGAATCTGACACCCTCTTCTGGAGTGTCTGAATACAGCTACTGTGTACTTATATCTAATAAATACATACATAAATAAATAAATAAACATTTTTTAAAAGGATAAGAAGGAAAGAAAGGCAAGGTAGTTCTGCCATCCTTATCTCTGTCTGTCAGTCTGTCTGTCTGATCCCCTGGAACTAGAGAGGGGCCACCATATAGTTGCTTGTAGTTGATCCCAGTTTCTCTGGAAGAGGAGACAATGCTGTTAATTTTTGAGCCGTAAAGTGGCCCCACCCATCTTTAAATTTTTAGAAGTATATGTGAGGCTGTGTTTATGTACATCATATGCAGACCATAAGAGGGATTTAGATTGTCCAGAATCTGACACCGTCTTCTGAAGTGTCTGAAGACTGCTACCATGTACTTATATCTAATAAATAAATAAATAAATAAATAAATAAATAAATAAATAAATAATCATTTTTTTAAAATGATAAGAAAAAAAGAAAGACCAGGCAGGCCTGCGATCCTTAACTCTGTCTGTCTGTCTCTCTGTCTGATCTCCTGGAACTGGAGATGGGCCACCATATAGTGTCTGGTAGTTGATCCCAGGTTCTCCTGAAGAGGAGAGAATGCTCTTAATTGTTGAGCCCTTTCAGTGGCCCCACACATCTTTAAATTTTTGGAAGTAAATGTGAGACTGTGTTTATGTACATCATATGCAGACCATAAGAGGGATTTATATTCTCCAGAATCTGACACCCTCTTCTGGAGTGTCTGAAGACAGCTACAGTATACTTATATCTAAAAAATACATAAATAAATAAATAAATAAATAAATAAATAAATAATCATTTTTTTTAAAAGGATAAGAATGAAAGAAAGACCTGGCAGGCCTGCCTATCTTATCTCTGTCTGTCTGTCTGTCTGTCTGATACCCGGGAACTGGAGATGGGCCACCATATAGTGGCTGATAGTTGATCCCAGGTTCTCTGGAAGAGGAGACAATGCTGTTAATTGTTCAGCCCTTTCAGTGGCCTCAGCCATCTTTAAATTTTTAGAAGTATATGTGAGGCTGTGTTTATGTACATCATATGCAGACCATAAGAGGGATTTAGATTTTCCAGAATCTGACACCCTCTTCTGGCGTGTCTGAAGACAGCAACAGTGTACTTATATCTAATGAATACATAAATAAATAAATAAATAAATAAATAAATAAATAAATAAATGGATAAATAAACTTTTTTTTAAAAAAATGATAAGAAAAAAAGAAATACCAGGCAGGCCTGCCATCCTTATCTCTGTCTGTCTGTCTGTCTGTCTTTCTGATCCCCTGGACCTGGAGATGGGCCACCATATAGTTGCTGGTAGTTGATCCCAGGTTCTCTAGAAGAGGAGACAATGCTGTTAATTGTTGAGCCCCTTCAGTGTCCCCACACATCTTTAAATTTTTGGAAGTAAATGTGAGTCTGTGTTTATGCACATCATATGCAGACCATAAGAAGGATTTAGATTCTCCAGAATCTGACAACCTCTTCTGGAGTGTCTGAAGACCTCTAAAGTGTACTTATATCTAATAAATACACAAATAAATAAATAAACATTTTTTCAAAAATGATAAGAAAGAAAGAACAACCAGGCAGGCCTGCCATCCTTGACTGTTTGTCTGTCTGTCTGTCTGAAACCCTGGAACTGAAGATGGGCCAAAATATAGTTGCTGGTAGTTGATCCCAGGTTCTCCTGAAGAGGAGACAATGCTGTTAATTGTTGAGCCCTTTCAGTGGCCACAAACATCATTAAATTTTTAGAAGTATATGTGAGGCTGTGTTTATGTACATCATATGCATACCATAAGAGGGATTTAGATTCTCCTGAATCTGACCCCCTCTTCTGGAGTGTATGAAGACAGCTACAGTGTACTTATATCTAATAAATAAATAAATAAATAAATAAATAAATAAATAAATAAACATTTTTTAAAAGGATAAGAAAGAAAGAAATAACAGGCAGGCCTGCCAACCTTATCTCTGTCTGTCTGTATGTCTGTCTGTCTGAACCCCTGGAACTGGAGATGGGCCACCATATAGTTGCTGGTAGTTGATCCCAGGTTCTCTAGAAGAGGAGACAATGCTGTTAATTGTTGAGCGCTTTTTGTGGCCCCTCCAATCTTTAAATTTTTAGAAGTATATGTGAGTCTGTGTTTATGTACATCATATGCAGACCATAAGACGGATTTAGATTCTCCAGAATCTTACACCCTCTTCTGGAGTGTCTGAAGACAGCTACAGTGTACTTATATCTAATAAATAAATAAATAAATAAATAAATAAATAAATAAATAAATAAATAAACATTTTTTTCCAAAAGTTAAGAAAGAAAGAAAGACCAGGCAGGCCAGCCATCCTTATCTCTGACTGTCTGTCTGTCTGTCTGATCCCCTGGAACTGGAGATGGGCCACCATATAGTTGCTGGTAGTTGATCCCAGGTTCTCTGGAAAAGGGACAATGCTGTTAATTGTTGAGCCCTTTCAGTGGCCCCAACCATCTTTAAATTTTTAGAAATATATGTGAGGCTGTGTTTATGTACATCATATGCAGACCATAAGAGGGATTTAGATTCTCCAGAATCTGACATTCTCTTCTGGAGTGTCTAAAGGCAGCTACAGGGTACTTATATCTAATAAATAAATAAATATATAAATAAATAAATAAATAAATAAATAAATAAATAATTTTAAAAAAAAATGATAAGAAAAAAAGAAAGACCAGGCAGGGCCTGCCATCCTTTTCTCTGTCTGTTTGTCTGTCTTTCTCATCTCCTGGAACTGAAGATGGGCCACCATATAGTTGCTGGTAGTTGATCCCAGGTTCTCTGGAAGAGGAGACAATGCTCTTAATTGTTGAGCCCTTTCAGTGGCCCCACTCATCTTTAAATTTTTAGAGGTGTATGTGAGGCAGTGTTTATGTACTTCATATGCACACCCTAAGATGGATTTAGATTCTCCAGAATATGACACCCTCTTCTGGAGTGTCTGAAGATAGCTACAGTGTACTTATATCTAATAAATACATAAATAAATAAATAAACATTTTTTAAAAAGGATAAGAAAGAAAGAAAGACCTGGCAGGCCTGCCATCCTTATCTCTGTCTATCTGTCTGTCGGTCTGATCCCCGGGAACTGGAGATGGGCCACCATATAGTTGCTGATAGTTGATCTCAGTTTCCCTGGAAGAGGAGACAATGCTGTTACTTGTTGAGCCCTTTCAGTGGCCTCAGCCATGTTTAAATTTTTAGAAGTATATGTGAGGCTGTGTTTATGTACATCATATGCAGACCATAAGAGGGATTTAGATTCTCCAGAATATTACACCCTCTTCTGGAGTGTCTGAAGATAGCTACGGTGTACTTATATCTAATAAATAAATAAATAAATAAATAAATAAATAAATAAATAAATAAATACCATTTTTTGAAAAGGATAAGAAAAAAAGAAAGACCAGGCAGGCCTGCCATCCTTATCTCTGTCTGTCTGTCTTTCTGTCTGTCTGATCTCCTGGAACTGGATTTGGGCCACCATATAGTTGCTGGTAGTTGATCCCAGGTTCTCTGGAAGAGGAGACAATGCTGTTAATTGTTGAGCCCTTTCAGTTTCCTCAGCCATCTTTAAATTTTTAGAAGTATATGTGAGGCTGTGTTTATGTACATCATATGCAGACCATAAGAGGGATTTAGATTCTCCAGGATCTGACACCCACTTCTGGAGTGTCTGAAGACAGCTACAGTGTACTTATATCTAATAAATAAATAAATAAATAAATAAATAAATAAATAAATACATACATACATACATACATACATACATACATACATACATAAATAAACATTTTTTAAAAAGGATAAGAAAGAAAGAAAGACCAGGCAGGCCTACCATCCTTATCTCTGTCTGTCTGTCTGTCTGTCTGATCCCCTGGAACTAAAGACGGGCCACCATATAGTTGCTCGTTGTTGATCCCAGGTTCTCTGGAAGAGGAGTCAATGCTGTTAATTATTGAGCCCTTTCAGGGACCCCACCCATCTT
This sequence comes from Mus caroli, assembly GCF_978045245.1. Classification (NCBI taxonomy): domain Eukaryota; kingdom Metazoa; phylum Chordata; class Mammalia; order Rodentia; family Muridae; genus Mus; species Mus caroli. The sequence continues at coordinate 29,999 of NW_028227822.1, read as the reverse complement.
TAAATTTTTAGAAGTATATGTGAGGCTGTGTTTATGTACATCATATGCAGACCAGAAGAGGGATTTAGATTCTCCAGAATCTGACACCCTCTTCTGGAGTGACTGAAGACAGCTACAGTGTACTTATATCTAATAAATACATAAATAAATAAATAAATAAATAAATAAATAAATAAATAAATAAACATTTTAAAAAAAGGATAAGAAAGAAAGAAAGAAAGAAAGAAAGAAAGAAAGAAAGAAAGAAAGAAAGAAAGAAAGAAAGAAAGAAAGAAAGAAAGAAAGAAAGAAAGAAAGACCAGGCAGACCTGCCATCCTTATCTCTGTCTGTCTGTCTGTCTGTCTTTCTGATCCCCTGGAACTGGAGGTGGGCCACCATATAGTTGCTGGTATTTGATCCCAGGTTCTCTGGAACAGGAGACAATGCTGTTAATTGTTGAGCCCTTTCAGTTGCCCCACCAATCTTTAAATTTTTAGAATTATATGTGAGGCTGTGTTTATGTACATCATATGCAGACCATAAGAGGGATTTAGATTCACCAGAATCTGACACATTCTTCTGGAGTGTGTGAAGACAGATACAGTGTACTTATATCTAATAAATAAATAAATAAATAAATAAATAAATAAATAAATAAATAAATAAATAAATACATAAACATTTTGTAAAAAGGATAAGAAAGAAAGAAAGAAAGAACAGGTAGGCCTGCCACCTTTATCCTTGTCTGTCTTCTCTCTGTCTGTCTTTCTGATCCCCGGGAACTGGAAATGGGCCACCATATAGTTGATGGTAGTTGATCCCAGGTTCTCTGGAAGTGGAGACAATGCTGTTAATTGTTGAGCCCTTTCAGTGCCCCCACCCATCTTTAAATTTTTAGAAGTATATGGGAGGCTATGTTTATGTACCTCATATGCAGACAATAAGGGGGATTTAGATTCTCCAGAATTTGACACCCTCTTCTGGAGTGTCTGAAGACAGCTATAGTGTACTTATATGTAATAAATACATAAATAAATAAATAAACATTTTTTAAAAAAGGATAAGAAAGAAAGAAAGACCAGGCAGGCCTGCCATCTTTATCCTTGTCTGTCTGTTTGTCTGTCTGTCTGATCCCTGGGCACTGGAGATTAGCCACTATATACTTGCTTGTAGTTGATCCCAGGTTCTCTGGAAGAGGAGACAATGCTGTTAATTTGAGCCCTATCAGTGGCCCCACCCATCTTTAAATTTTTAGAAGTATATGTGAGGCTGTGTTTATGTACATCATATGCAGACCATAAGAGGGTTTTAGATTCTCCAATTTCTGACACCCTCTTCTGGAGTGTCTGAAGACAGGTACAGTGTACTTAAAAATAATAAATACATAAATAAATAAATAAATAAATAAATAAATAAATAAATAAACATTTTTTAAAAATGATAAGAAAAAAGAAAGACCAGGCAGGCCTGCCATCCTTATCTCTGTCTCTCTGTCTGTCTCTCTGTCTGATCCCCTGGAACTGGAGATGGGCCACCATATAGTTGCTGGTGGTTGATCCCAGGTTCTCTGGAAGAGGAGACAATGCTGTTAATTGTTGAGCCCTTTCAGTGCCCACAAATCTTTAAATTGTTGGAAGTAAATGTGAGTCTGTGTTTATGTACATCATATGCAGACCATAAGAGGGATTTAGATTCTCCAGAATCTGACAACTTCTTCTGGAGTGTCTGAAGACCTCTACAGTGTACTTATAGCTAATAAATACATAAATAAATAAATAAATAAATAAATAAATAAATAAATAAATAAATAAACATTTTTTAAAAAGGACAAGAAAGAACGAAAAACCAGGCAGGCCTGCCATCCTTGACTGTTTGTCTGTCTGTCTGTCTGAAACCCTGGAACTTAAGATGGGCCACCATATAGTTGCTCGTAGTTGATCCCAGGTTCTCTGGAAGAGGAGACAATGCAGTTATTTGTCGAGCCCATTCAGTGGCCCCACACATCTTTAAATTTTTGGAAGTAATTGTGAGTCTGTGTTTATGTACATCATATGCAGACCATAAGAGGGATTTAGATTCTCCAGAATCTGACACCCTCTTCTGGAGTGTCTGAAGACAGCTACAGTGTACTTATATCTACTAAATATATAAATAAATAAATAAATAAATACATACATACATACATACATACATACATAAATAAATAAACATTTTTTAAAAAGGATAAGAAAGAAAGAAAGACCAGGCAGGCCTGCCATCCTTATCTTTTTCTTTCTGTCTGTCTCTCTGTCTGATCCCCTAGAAGTGGAGATGGGCCACCATATAGTTGCTGGTAGTTGATCCCAGGTCCTCTGGAAGAGGAGACAATGCTGTTAATTGTTGAGCACTTTCAGTGGCCCCACCCATCTTTAATTTTTTAGAAGTAAAGGTGAGGCTGTGTTTATGTACATCATATTCAGACCTTAAGAGGGATTTAGATTCTCCAGAATATGACACCGACTTTTGGAGTGTCTAAGACTGATACAGTGTACTTATATCTAATAAATACATAAATAAATAAATAAATAAACATTTTTTAAAATTGATTAGAAAGAAAGAAAGACCAGGCAGGCCTGCCATCCTTATCTCTGTCTGTCTGTCTGTCTGATCCCCTGGAACTGGAGATGGGCCACCATATAGTTGCTGGTAGTTGATCCCAGATTCTCTGGAAGAGGATACAATGCTGTTAATTGTTGAGCCCTTTCAGTGGCCCCACTCATCTTTAAATTTTTAGAGGTGTATGTGAAGCTGTATTTATGTACATCATATTCAGACCATAAGAGGGATTTAGATTCTCCAGAATCTGACACCCTCTCCTGGAGTGTCTGAAGACAGGTACAGTGTACTTAAAAATAATAAATACATACATAAATAAATAAATAAGTAAATAAATAAATAAATAAATAAACATTTTTTAAAAATGATAAGAAAAAAAGAAAGACCAGGCAGGCCTGCCATCCTTATCTCTGTCTCTCTGTCTGTCTCTCTGTCTGATCCTCTGGAACTGGAGATGGGCCACCATATAGTTGCTGGTAGTTGATCCCAGGTTCTCTGGAAGAGGAGACAATGCTGTTAATTGTTGAGCCCTTTCAGTGCCCCACAAATCTTTAAATTGTTGGAAGTAAATGTGAGTCTGTGTTTATGTACATCATATGCAGACCATAAGAGGGATTTAGATTCTCCATAATCTGACAACTTCTTCTGGAGTGTCTGAAGACCTCTACAGTGTACTTATATCTAATAAATACATAAATAAATAAATAAATAAATAAATAAATAAATAAATAAATAAATAAACATTTTTTAAAAAGGACAAGAAAGAACGAAAAACCAGGCAGGCCTGCCATCCTTGACTGTTTGTCTGTCTGTCTGTCTGAAACCCTGGAACTTAAGATGTGCCACCATATAGTTGCTCGTAGTTGATCCCAGGTTCTCTGGAAGAGGAGACAATGCTGTTAATTGTCGAGCCCATTCAGTGGCCCCACACATCTTTAAATTTTTGGAAGTAATTGTGAGTCTGTGTTTATGTACATCATATGCAGACCATAAGAGGGATTTAGATTCTCCAGAATCTGACACCCTCTTCTGGAGTGACTGAAGACAGATAGAGTGTACTTATATCTAATAAATAAATAAATAAATAAATAAATAAATAAATAAATAAATAAACATTTTTAAAAAAGGATAAGAAAGAAAGAAAAAAAGACCAGGCAGGCCTGCCATCCTTATCTCTGTCTGTCTGTCTGTCTGTCTGTCTTTCTGATCCCCTGGAACTGGAGATGGGCCACCATATAGTTGCTGGCATTTGATCCCAGGTTCTCTGGAACAGGAGACAATGCTGTTAATTGTTTGAGCTCTTTCAGTTGCCCCACCCATCTTTAAATTTTTAGAATTATATGTGAGGCTGTGTTTATGTACATCATATGCAGACCATAAGAGGGATTTAGATTCACCAGAATCTGACACATTCTTCCGGAGTGTGTGAAGACAGATACAGTGTACTTATATCTAATAAATAAATAAATAAATAAATAAACTTTTTTTAAAAAGGATAAGAAAGAAAGAAAGACCAGGTAGGCCTGCCACCTTTATCCTTCTCTGTCTGTCTCTCTGTCTGTCTGTCTGAACCCCGGGAACTGGAGATGGGCCACCATATAGTTGATGGTAGTTGATCCCAGGTTCTCTGGAAGTGGAGACAATGCTGTTAATTGTTGAGCCCTTTCAGTGGCCCCACCCATCTTTAAATTTTAGAAGTATATGGGAGGCTGTGTTTATGTACCTCATATGCAGACAATAAGGGGGATTTAGATTCTCCAGAATCTGAAACCCTCTTCTGGAGTGTCTGAAGACAGCTATAGTGTACTTATATGTAAAAAATACATAAATAAATAAATAAATAAACATTTTTAAAAAAAGGATAAGAAAGAAAGAAAGACCAGGCAGGCCTGCCATCTTTATCCTTGTCTGTCTGTCTGTCTGCTTGTCTGATCCCTGGGCACTGGAGATGAGCCACCATATAGTTGCTTGTAGTTGATCCCAGGTTCTCTGGAAGAGGATACAATGCTGTTTATTTGAGCCCTATCAGTGGCCCCACCCATCTTTAAATTTTTAGAAGTATATGTGAGGCTGTGTTTATGTACATCATATGCAGACCATAAGAGGGATTTAGATTCTCAAATTTCTGACACCCTCTTCTCAAGTCTCTGAAGACAGCTACAGTGTACTTATATCTAATAAATACATAAATAAAAAAATAAATATATAAATAAAATTTTTTTAAAAAGGATAAGAAAGAAAGAAACAACGGGCAGGCCTGCCATCTTATATCTGTCTGTCTGTCTGTCTGTCTGTCTGTCTGATACCCTGGAACTGGAGATGGGCCACCATATAGTTGCCAGTAGTTGATCCCAGGTTCTCTGGAACAGGAGACAATGCTGTTAATTGTTGAGCCCTTTCAGTGGCCCCACCCATCTTTAAATTTTTAGAAGTATATGTGAGGCTGTGTTTATGTACATCATATGCAGAATATAAGAGGGATTTAGATTCTCCTCAATCTGACACCTTCTTCTGGAGTGTCTGAAGACAGCTACCGTGTACTTATACCTAATAAATAAATAAATAAATAAATAAATAAATAAATAAATAAATAAATAAACAAACAAACATTTTAAAAGGATAAGAAAGAAAGTAAGGCCAGGCAGGCCTGCGATCCTTATCTCTTCTGTCGGTCAGTCTGTCTGTCTGATCCCGTGGAACTGGAGATGGGCTACCATATAGTTGCTGGTAGTTGATCCCAGGTTCTCTGGAAGAGGAGACAATGCTGTTAATTGTCGAGCCCTTTCAGTGGCCCCACACATCTTTAAATTTTTGGAAGTAATTGTGAGTCTGTGTTTATGTACATCATATGCAGACCATAAGAGGGATTTAGATTCTCCAGAATCTGACACCCTCTTACTGAATGTCTGAAGACAGCTACAGTGTACTTATATCTAATAAATACATAAATAAATAAATGAACATTTCTTAAAAAGGATAAAAAATAAAGAGAGACCAGGCAGGCCTGCCATCCTTATCTCTAGCTGTCTGTATGTCTGTCTGTCTGTCTGATCCCCTGGAACTGGAGATGGGCCACCATATAGTTGCTGGTAGTTGAACCCAGGTTCTCTGGAAGAGGAGACAATGTTGTTAATTTTTGAGCCGTAAAGTGGCCCCACCCATCTTTAAATTTTTAGAAGTACTTGTGAGGCTTTGTTTATGTACATCATATGCAGACCATAAGAGGGATTTAGATTCTCCAGAATCTGACACCCTCTTCTGGAGTGTCTGAAGACAATTACAGTGTACTTATATCTAATATATAAATAAATAAATAAATAAATAAATAAATAATCATTTTTTAAAAATGATTAGAAAAAAAGAAAGACCAGGCATGCCTGCCATCCTTATCTCTGTCTGTCTGTCTGTCTGTCTGATCTCCTGGAACTGGAGATGGGCCACAATATAGTTGCTGGTAGTTGATCACAGGTTCTCTGGACTAGGAGACAATGCTGTTAATTGTTGAGCCCTTTCAGTTGCCCCACACATCTTTAAATTTTTGGAAGTAAATGTGAGTCTGTGTTTATGTACATAATATGCAAACCATAAGAGGTATTTACATTCTCCAGTATCTGACAACCTCTTCTGGAGTGTCTGAAGACCTCTCCAGTGTACTTATATCTAATTAATACATAAATAAATAAATAAACATTTTTTAAAAAGTATAAGAAAGAAAAAAACCAGGCAGGCCTGCCATCCTTGACTGTTTGTCTGTCTGTCTGTCTGAAACCCTGGAACTGGAGATGGGCCACCATATAGTTGCTGGTAGTTGATCCCAGGTTCTCTGGAAGAGGAGACAATGCTGTTAATTGTTGAGCCCTTTTAGTGGCCCCACTCATCTTTAAATTTTTAGAGGTGTATGTGAGGCTGTGTTTATGTACATCATATTCAGACCATAAGAGTGATTTAGATTCTCCAGAATCTGACACCCTCTTCTGGAGTGTCTGAAGACAGGTACACTATACTTATAAATAATAAATAAATAAATAAATAAATAAATAAATAAATAAATAAACATTTTTTAAAAATGATAAGAAAAAAAGAAAGACCAGGCAGGCCTGCCATCCTTATCTGTGTCTCTCTGTCTGTCTCTCTGTCTGATCCCCTGGAACTGGAGATGGGCCACCATATAGTTGCTGGTAGTTGATCCCAGGTTCTCTGGAAGAGGAGACAATGCTGTTAATTGTTGAGCCCTTCCAGTGGCCCCACAAATCTTTAAATTGTTGAAAGTTAATGTGAGTCTGTGTTTATGTATATCATATGCAGACCATAAGAGAGATTTAGATTCTTCAGAATCTGACAACTTCTACTGGAGTGTTTGAAGACCTCTACAGTGTACTTATATCTAATAAATACATATATAAATAAATAAATAAATAATCATTTTTTAAAAATGATAAGAAAAAAAGAAAGACCAGGCAGACCTGCGATCCTTAACTCTGTCTGTCTGTCTGTCTGTCTGTCTGATCCCCTGAAACTGGAGATGGGCCACCATATTTTTCCTGGTAGTTGATCCCAGGTTCTCTGGAAGAGGAGACAATGCTGTTAATTGTTGAGCCCTTTCAGTGGCCTAACAAATCTTTAAATTGTTGGAAGTAAATGTGAGTCTGTGTTTATGTACATCATATGCAGACCATAAGAGGGATTTAGATTCTCCAGAATCTGACACCCTCTTCTGGAGTGTCTGAAGACAGCTACAGTGTACTTATATCTAATAAATACATGAATAAATAAATAAACATTATTAAAAAGGATAAGAAAAAAAGAAAGACCAGGCAGGCCTGCCACCTTGTCTGTCTGTCTGTCTGTCTGTCTATCTGTCAGATCCCCTGGAACTGGAGATGGGCCACCATATAGTTGCGGGTAGTTGATCCCAGGTTCTCTGGAAGAGGAGACAATGCTGTTAATTTTTGAGCCCTTTCAGTGGCCCCACCCATCTTTAAATTTTTAGAGGTATTTTTGAGGCTGTGTTTATGTACATCATATGCAGACCATAAGAGGGATTTAGATTCTCCAGAATCTGACACCCTCTTCTGGAGTGTCTGAAGACAGCTACAGTGTACTTATATCTAATAAATAAATAAATAAAATAAATAAATAAACATTTTTAAAAAGGATAAGAAAGAAAGAAAGAACTGGCAGGCCTGCCATCCTTATCTCTGTCTGTCTGTCTGTCTGATCCCCGGGAACTGGAGATGGTCCACCATATAGTTGCTGATAGTTGATCCCAGGTTCTCTGGAAGAGGAGACAATGCTGTTAATTGTTGAGCACTTTCAGTGGCCTCAGCCATCTTTAAATTTTTAGAAGTATATGTGAGGCTATGTTTATGTACATCATATGCAGACCATAAGAGGGATTTAGATTTTCCAGAATCTTACACCCTCTTCTGGAGTGTCTGAAGACAGCTACAGTGTACTTATATCTAATTAATACATAAATAAATACATAAATAAATAAATAAACATTTTTTAAAAGGATAAGAAAGAAAGAAAGAACAGGTAGGCCTGCCATCCTTATCTCTGACTGTCTGTCTGTCTGTCTGATCCCCTGGAACTGGAGATGGGCCACCATATAGTTGCAAGTAGTTGATCCCAGTTTCTCTGCAAGAGGAGACAATGCTGTTAATTTTTGAGCACTTTCAGTGGCCCCACCCATCTTTAAATGTTTAGAACTGTATGTTAGGCTGTGTTTATGTACATCATATGCAGACCATAAGAGGGATTTAGATTCTCCATAATCTGACACCCTCTTCTGGAGTTTCTGAAGACAGCTAGAGTGTACTTATATCTAATAAATACATAAATAAATAAATAAACATGTTTTAAAAAGGATAAGAAAGAAATAAAAACCAAGCAGGCCTGCCATCCTTGTCTGTTTGTCTGTCTGTCTGTCTGATCCCCTGAAACTGGAGATGGGCCACCATATTTTTGCTGGTAGTTGATCCCAGGTTCTCTGGAAGAGGAGACAATGCTGTTATTTGTTGAGCCCTTTAAGTGGCCCCACCCATCTTTAAATTTTTAGAAGTATATGTGAGGCTGTGTTTATATACATCATATGCAGACCATAAGAGGGATTTAGATTCTCCAGAATCTGACACCCTCTTCTGGAGTGTCTGAATACAGCTACTGTGTACTTATATCTAATAAATACATACATAAATAAATAAATAAACATTTTTTAAAAGGATAAGAAGGAAAGAAAGGCAAGGTAGTTCTGCCATCCTTATCTCTGTCTGTCAGTCTGTCTGTCTGATCCCCTGGAACTAGAGAGGGGCCACCATATAGTTGCTTGTAGTTGATCCCAGTTTCTCTGGAAGAGGAGACAATGCTGTTAATTTTTGAGCCGTAAAGTGGCCCCACCCATCTTTAAATTTTTAGAAGTATATGTGAGGCTGTGTTTATGTACATCATATGCAGACCATAAGAGGGATTTAGATTGTCCAGAATCTGACACCGTCTTCTGAAGTGTCTGAAGACTGCTACCATGTACTTATATCTAATAAATAAATAAATAAATAAATAAATAAATAATCATTTTTTTAAAATGATAAGAAAAAAAGAAAGACCAGGCAGGCCTGCGATCCTTAACTCTGTCTGTCTGTCTCTCTGTCTGATCTCCTGGAACTGGAGATGGGCCACCATATAGTGTCTGGTAGTTGATCCCAGGTTCTCCTGAAGAGGAGAGAATGCTCTTAATTGTTGAGCCCTTTCAGTGGCCCCACACATCTTTAAATTTTTGGAAGTAAATGTGAGACTGTGTTTATGTACATCATATGCAGACCATAAGAGGGATTTATATTCTCCAGAATCTGACACCCTCTTCTGGAGTGTCTGAAGACAGCTACAGTATACTTATATCTAAAAAATACATAAATAAATAAATAAATAAATAAATAAATAAATAAATAATCATTTTTTTTAAAAGGATAAGAATGAAAGAAAGACCTGGCAGGCCTGCCTATCTTATCTCTGTCTGTCTGTCTGTCTGTCTGATACCCGGGAACTGGAGATGGGCCACCATATAGTGGCTGATAGTTGATCCCAGGTTCTCTGGAAGAGGAGACAATGCTGTTAATTGTTCAGCCCTTTCAGTGGCCTCAGCCATCTTTAAATTTTTAGAAGTATATGTGAGGCTGTGTTTATGTACATCATATGCAGACCATAAGAGGGATTTAGATTTTCCAGAATCTGACACCCTCTTCTGGCGTGTCTGAAGACAGCTACAGTGTACTTATATCTAATGAATACATAAATAAATAAATAAATAAATAAATAAATAAATAAATAAATAAATGGATAAATAAACTTTTTTTTAAAAAAATGATAAGAAAAAAAGAAATACCAGGCAGGCCTGCCATCCTTATCTCTGTCTGTCTGTCTGTCTGTCTTTCTGATCCCCTGGACCTGGAGATGGGCCACCATATAGTTGCTGGTAGTTGATCCCAGGTTCTCTGGAAGAGGAGACAATGCTGTTAATTGTTGAGCCCCTTCAGTGTCCCCACACATCTTTAAATTTTTGGAAGTAAATGTGAGTCTGTGTTTATGCACATCATATGCAGACCATAAGAAGGATTTAGATTCTCCAGAATCTGACAACCTCTTCTGGAGTGTCTGAAGACCTCTAAAGTGTACTTATATCTAATAAATACACAAATAAATAAATAAACATTTTTTCAAAAATGATAAGAAAGAAAGAACAACCAGGCAGGCCTGCCATCCTTGACTGTTTGTCTGTCTGTCTGTCTGAAACCCTGGAACTGAAGATGGGCCAAAATATAGTTGCTGGTAGTTGATCCCAGGTTCTCCTGAAGAGGAGACAATGCTGTTAATTGTTGAGCCCTTTCAGTGGCCACAAACATCATTAAATTTTTAGAAGTATATGTGAGGCTGTGTTTATGTACATCATATGCATACCATAAGAGGGATTTAGATTCTCCTGAATCTGACCCCCTCTTCTGGAGTGTATGAAGACAGCTACAGTGTACTTATATCTAATAAATAAATAAATAAATAAATAAATAAATAAATAAATAAATAAATAAATAAACATTTTTTAAAAGGATAAGAAAGAAAGAAATAACAGGCAGGCCTGCCAAACTTATCTCTGTCTGTCTGTATGTCTGTCTGTCTGAACCCCTGGAACTGGAGATGGGCCACCATATAGTTGCTGGTAGTTGATCCCAGGTTCTCTAGAAGAGGAGACAATGCTGTTAATTGTTGAGCGCTTTTTGTGGCCCCTCCAATCTTTAAATTTTTAGAAGTATATGTGAGTCTGTGTTTATGTACATCATATGCAGACCATAAGACGGATTTAGATTCTCCAGAATCTTACACCCTCTTCTGGAGTGTCTGAAGACAGCTACAGTGTACTTATATCTAATAAATAAATAAATAAATAAATAAATAAATAAATAAATAAATAAATAAATAAATAAACATTTTTTTCCAAAAGTTAAGAAAGAAAGAAAGACCAGGCAGGCCAGCCATCCTTATCTCTGACTGTCTGTCTGTCTGTCTGATCCCCTGGAACTGGAGATGGGCCACCATATAGTTGCTGGTAGTTGATCCCAGGTTCTCTGGAAAAGGGACAATGCTGTTAATTGTTGAGCCCTTTCAGTGGCCCCAACCATCTTTAAATTTTTAGAAATATATGTGAGGCTGTGTTTATGTACATCATATGCAGACCATAAGAGGGATTTAGATTCTCCAGAATCTGACATTCTCTTCTGGAGTGTCTAAAGGCAGCTACAGGGTACTTATATCTAATAAATAAATAAATATATAAATAAATAAATAAATAAATAAATAAATAAATAATTTTAAAAAAAAATGATAAGAAAAAAAGAAAGACCAGGCAGGGCCTGCCATCCTTTTCTCTGTCTGTTTGTCTGTCTTTCTGATCTCCTGGAACTGAAGATGGGCCACCATATAGTTGCTGGTAGTTGATCCCAGGTTCTCTGGAAGAGGAGACAATGCTCTTAATTGTTGAGCCCTTTCAGTGGCCCCACTCATCTTTAAATTTTTAGAGGTGTATGTGAGGCAGTGTTTATGTACTTCATATGCACACCCTAAGATGGATTTAGATTCTCCAGAATATGACACCCTCTTCTGGAGTGTCTGAAGATAGCTACAGTGTACTTATATCTAATAAATACATAAATAAATAAATAAACATTTTTTAAAAAGGATAAGAAAGAAAGAAAGACCTGGCAGGCCTGCCATCCTTATCTCTGTCTGTCTGTCTGTCGGTCTGATCCCCGGGAACTGGAGATGGGCCACCATATAGTTGCTGATAGTTGATCTCAGTTTCCCTGGAAGAGGAGACAATGCTGTTACTTGTTGAGCCCTTTCAGTGGCCTCAGCCATGTTTAAATTTTTAGAAGTATATGTGAGGCTGTGTTTATGTACATCATATGCAGACCATAAGAGGGATTTAGATTCTCCAGAATATTACACCCTCTTCTGGAGTGTCTGAAGATAGCTACGGTGTACTTATATCTAATAAATAAATAAATAAATAAATAAATAAATAAATAAATAAATAAATAAATAAATAAATAAATAAAAACCATTTTTTGAAAAGGATAAGAAAAAAAGAAAGACCAGGCAGGCCTGCCATCCTTATCTCTGTCTGTCTGTCTTTCTGTCTGTCTGATCTCCTGGAACTGGATTTGGGCCACCATATAGTTGCTGGTAGTTGATCCCAGGTTCTCTGGAAGAGGAGACAATGCTGTTAATTGTTGAGCCCTTTCAGTTGCCTCAGCCATCTTTAAATTTTTAGAAGTATATGTGAGGCTGTGTTTATGTACATCATATGAAGACCATAAGAGGGATTTAGATTCTCCAGAATATTACACCCTCTTCTGTAGTGTCTGAAGACAGCTACAGTGTACTTATATCTAATAAATAAATGAATAAATACATAAATAAATAAATAAATAAATAAATAAGTAAGTAAACATTTTTTCAAAAGGATAAGAAAGAAAGAAAGACCAGGCAGGTCTGCCATCCTTATTTCTGACTGTCTGTCTGTCTGTCTGATCCCCTGGAACTGGAGATGGGCCACCATATAGTTGCTGGTAGTTGATCCCAGGTTTTCTGGAAAAGGGACAATGCTGTTAATTGTTGAGCCCTTTCAGTGTCCCCACACATTTTTAAATTTTTGGAAGTAAATGTGAGTCTGTGTTTATGTACATCATATGCAGACCATAAGAGGGATTTATATTCTCCAGAATCTGACAACCTCTTCTGGATTGTCTGAAGACAGCTACAGTGTACTTATATCTAATAAATAAATAAATAAATAAATAAATAAATAAATAAATAAATAAATAATCATTTTTTAAAAATGATAAGAAAGAAAGACCAGGCAGGCCTGCCATCCTTATATCTGTCTGTCTGTCTATCTGTCTGATCTCCTGGAACTGGAGATGGGCCACCATATAGTTGCTGTTAGTTGATCCCAGGTTCTCTGGAAGAGGAGACAATGCTGTTAATTGTTGATCCCTTTTAGTGGCCCCACCCATCTTTAAATGTTTAGAAGTATATGTGAGGCTGTTTTTATGTACATCATATGCAGACCATAAGAGGGATTTAGATTTTCCAGAATCTGACATTCTCTTCTGGAGTGTCTGAAGGCAGCTACAGGGTACTTATATCTAATAAATAAATGAATAAATAAATAAATAAATAAATAAATAAATAAATAAATAAATAAAATATTTTTTTAAAGGATAAGAAATAAAGAAAGACCAGGCAGGCCTGCCATCCTTATGTCTGTCTGTCTGTCTGTCCTTCTGATCCCCTGGAACTGGAGATGGGCCACCATATAGTTGCTGTTAGTTGATCCCAGGTTTTCTGGAAGAGGAGACAATTCTGTTAATTGTTGAGCCCTTTAGTTGCCCCACCCATCTATAAATTTTTAGAAGTATATGTGAGGCTGTGTTTATGTACATCATATGCAGCCCATAAGAGGGATTTAGATTCTGCAGAATCTTACACCCTTTTCTGGAGTGTCTGAAGACAGCTACAGTGTACTTATATCTAATAAATACATAAATAAATAAATAAACATTTTTTAAAAAGGATAAGAAAAAAAGAAAGAACTGGCAGGCCTGCCATCCTTATCTCTGTCTGTATGTCTGTCTGTCATATCCCCGGGAACTGGAGATGGGCCACCATATGGTTGCTGATAGTTGATCCCAGTTTCTCTGGAAGAGGAGACAATGCTGTTAATTTTTGAGCCCTTTCTGTGGCCTCAGCCATCTTTAAATTTTTAGAAGTATATGTGAGTCTGTGTTTATGTACATCATATGCAGACCATAAAAGGGATTTAGATTCTCCAGAATATTACACCCTCTTCTGGAGTGTCCGAAGACAGCTACATTGTACTTTTATCTATAAATACATGAATAAATAAATAAACATTTTTTAAAAAGTATAAGAAAGAAAAAAACCAGGCAGGCCTGCCATCCTTGACTGTTTGTCTGTCTGTCTGTCGGAACCCCTGGAACTGGAGATGGGCCACCATATAGTTGCTGGTAGTTGATCCCAGGTTCTCTGGAAGAGGAGACAATGCTGTTAATTGTTGAGCCCTTTCAGTGGCGCCACACATTTTTAAATTTTTAGAAGTATATGTGAGGCTGTGTTTATGTACATCATATGCGGACCATAAGAGGGATTTAGATTCTCCAGAATCTGACACCCTCTTCTGGTGTGTCTGAAGACAGCTACGGTGTACTTATATCTAATAAATACATAAATAAATAAATAAATAAATAAATAAATAAATAAATAAATAAATAAAATATTTTTTGTAAAGGATAAGAAAAAAAGAAAGACCAGGCAGGCCTGCCATCCTTATCTCTGTCTGTCTGTCTTTCTGTTTGTCTGATCTCCTGGAACTGGAGATGGGCCACCATATAGTTGCTGGTAGTTGATCCCAGGTTCTCTGTAAGAGGAGACAATGCTGTTAATTGTTGAGCCCTTTCAGTGGCCTCAGCCATCTTTAAATCTTTAGAAGTATATGTGAGGCTGTGTTTATGTACATCATATGCAGACCATAAGAGGGATTTAGATTCTCCAGAATCTGACACCCTCTTCTGAAGTGTCTGAAGACAGCTACATTATACTTATATCTAATAAATACATAAATAAATAAATAAATAAACATTTTTAAAAAGGATAAGAAAGAAAGAAAGACCAGGCAGGCCTGCCATCCTTATCTATGTGTGTCTGTCTGTCTCTCTGTCTGATCCCCTGGAACTGGAGATGGGCCACCATATAGTTGCTTGTAGTTGATCCCAGGTTCTCTGGAAGAGGAGACAATGCTGTTAATTGTTGAGCCCTTTCAGTGGCCCCACCCATCTTTAAATTTTTAGAAGTATATGTGAGGCTGTGTTTATGTACATCATATGCAGACCATAAGAGGGATTTAGATTCTCCAGAATCTGACACCCTATTCTGGAGTGTCTGAAGATAGCTACAGTGCACTTATATCTAAAAAATACATAAATAAATAAAAAATAAATAAATAAATAAATAAATAAATAAAATATTTTTTAAAAGGATAAGAAATAAAGAAAGTCCAGGCAGGCCTGCCATCCTTATGTCTGTCTGTCTGTCTGTCTTTCTGATCCCCTGGAACTGGAGATGGGCCACCATATAGTTGCTGTTAGTTGATCCCAGGTTTTCTGGAAGAGGAGACAATTCTGTTAATTATTGAGCCCTTTCAGTGGCCCCACCCATCTATAAATTTTTAGAAGTATATGTGAGGCTGTGTTTATGTACATCATATGCAGCCCATAAGAGGGATTTAGATTCTCCAGAATCTTACACCCTTTTTTGGAGTGTCTAAAGACAGCTACAGTGTACTTATATCTATTTAAATAAATAAATAAATAAATAAATAAATAAATAAATAATTAAATAAATAAACATTTTTTAAAAGGGATAAGAAAGAAAGAAAAACCAGGCAGGCCTGCCATACTTGTCTGTCTGTCTTACTGTCTTGCCTAGCCACTTGCCTAGACTAGCCTAGCCTAGCCCCTTGCGTAGCCTAATCTAGCCCCTTGCCTAGCCTAGCCCTGCCTATCCCTGTCTTTAACCAGGCTGGCCTCGAACTCAGAAACTGACTGCCTCTCCCTCCAGAGTGCTCTCATTAAGAGCTCGAGCCACCACTGACTGTTGGGTTTTCTAAGTCTTACATAGGTATGGTCTGTTTCTCAGCTGTGAAACCGTAATTAACACATGTAGTCTGTCCTAGGTCAGCCATAGCTACAGACTGAGGCCTTTTCTAAAACAAAACAAAAGAAAACAAAAAATAGAAATAATAAAATAAATAAATTAAGCAACCACATGATATCTTTTCTTTCTTTCAATGATACTCAGAGCTTGAAGCAGTTCACCCATGAGACCTCAGCTCCGGACATTGAGGCTGTTACCCTAACAAGTATTATGGCTGAACCTGAGGGGTTCTACTGCTGATTTTTGTCCCCCACTTTAAAAAAATAGTTGTTTTCAAAGGCTGCAGGTTCTTAGCCCTGTTCCTTGTTACAGTTGAGTCACAGCCCTGAATGTTCAGTGGTAGTTAAAGGCACTGAGAAGGGCTTCCTATAGACATAAAAGACCAAGTCTTTGTTATTAAAAAGTTAATCTGGATTCCCCCACCCCCTGGCATCCTTAGAATTCCTAGAAAGGAAGGCAGGGACCTGGGCAGAAGGGTGCAAGTCTACTGCTGTTTGTAAGTGGTAACAGAAAGCTTTCTCTTTTTGGTACCCTACCCCAAGTTACATTGTCACTTCTTTTTCCTAGTTGTTGTTTTGTCGGTTTGTATTCTCAACATAGCCCCTTTTCCTTCCTAACCTTGGCTGTCCTGAACCTTACTGTCCTTGAACTCAGTGATTTGCCTGTCTTGCTGGGATGAAACTGTGAGCTACCATCCAGAAGGAAGCACCCTGCTGAGGTTAGATTGGGGTCTCTTCCATTTTCCTCTATGAACATGCATATGGCAGGCCTGTTCTTTCTTTTTTACTTTTCCTTTTCTTTTTAAAGATTTATTTATTTATTATATCAAAGTATGCTGTAGCTATGTTCAGACACTCCAGAAGAGGGTGTCAGATGCTGAAGAATCTAAATCATTCTTATTGTCTGCATATGATGTATATAAACACAGCCTAACATATACTCAAAAAAAAAAAAAGAAAGAAAGAAAGAAAGAAAGAAAGAAAGAAAGAAAGAAAGAAAGAAAGAAAGAAAGAAAGAAAAAAAGAAAGAAAGATGTGGCTACAGAGGGGGCTCAACAATTAAGAGCATTGTCTCCTCTTCCAGAGAACCTGGGCTCAATTACCAGTATATATATATGGTGGCCCATCTCCAGTTCCAGGGGATCTATTACTCTGTTCTGGAGTCTGTGGGCACAGCATACACATGCAAAACATTCTTACAATAAAAATAAAATAGATCATTGAGAGAGAGGAGAGAGAGTGGGTGAGAGAGAGGGGAGGTAATTATAACTCCTGAAGAGTTTGAAGACCTGAGCTTCATCACTCACACAAATAAATAAATGCAAAATAATTTTTATTGAGCAACAGTTATATTTACTATATCTAAAGGACAGTCATGAGCATATTCTCTAAATAGAAAAAGGCCTGTTAGTCTTAGAAATGGAAAAGACACACCAAGGAAGATTTGCAATTACATAATGAGGCAGCTCAGCCCAGCTCTTAGGTTGGAAATAAGACTCGAGAATAGGATACACCTGAAGCCAGACAGACATTGCTTTTTGTTTTGGAGGCTGAAAGGATACACCTGAAGACAGCCAATGCTGTGTGTGCTTGATGGTGATCTGGTAATTTTTTTTTTTTAATTTTTAAAAACTTTAACACTTTTTATAAAACTTTTATAAAAACTTTTTATTCTCCTTTTTTTCTTTCTTTCTTTCTTTCTTTCTTTCTTTCTTTCTTTCTTTCTTTCTTTCTTTCTTTCTTTCTTTCTTTCTTTCTTTTTTCAGGGTTTCTCACCATATTGCAGGTACTACAAGTTTGATTTTCTTATTTTTCGACTGTTTCAAGGTTTCTCACCATATTGCAGGTCCTACTGTGTGATTTTCTCATTTTTCGACTTTTTCAGGGTTTCTTATCATATTTCAAGTCCTAGCGTGTGATTTTCTCATTTTTCGACTTTTTCAGGGTTTCTCACCATATTGCAGGTCCTACAAGTGTGAATTTCTTAATTTTTGACTTTTGCAAGGTTTCTCACCATGTTCCAGCTACTACAGTGTATTTTTCTCATTTTTTAAAATTTTCACGGTCTCTCATCTTATTCCAAGTCGAACAGTGTAATTTTCTCATTTTTCGACTTTTTCAGGGTTTCTCACCATATTGCAGGTACTACAAGTTTGATTTTCTTATTTTTCAAATGTTTCAGGCTTTCTCACAATATTCCAGGTCCTACTGTGTGATTTTCTCACGTTAAGACTTTTTCAGTGTTTCTCACCATATTATAGGTACTACAATGTGATTTTCTCATTTTTTGACTTTTTCAGGTTTTCTCATCATATTCCAAGTCCTAGAGTGTGATTTTCTCTTTTTCGGACTTTTTCAGGGTTTCTCAAAAATATTCCAGGTCCTACAGTGTAATTTTCTCATTTTTTGACTTTTTCAGGGTTTCTCACCATATTGTAGGTCCTACAAGTGTGAATTTCTTATTTTTCGACTTTTTCAGAGTTTTTCACCATATCCCAGGTCCTAATGTGTGATTTTCTCATTTTTAGACTTTTTCAGTGTTTCTCACCATATTCTAGGTCCTACTGCATGATTTGCTCATTTTTTGACTTTTTCAGGGTTTCTCACCATATTCCAAGTCCTATAGTGTGATTTTCTCATTTTTTGACTTTTTCAGGGTTTCTCATCTTACTCCAAGTCCTACAGTGTGATTTTCTCATTTTTCGACTTTTTCAGGGTTTCTCACCATATTGCAGGTCCTACAAGTGTGATTTTCTTATTGTTGGACTTTTTCAGGGTTTTTCACCATATTCCAGCTTCTACAGTGTATTTTTGTCATTTTTTGTCTTTTTCACGGTTTCTCATCTTATTCCAAGTCCTACAGTGTGATTTTCTTATTTTTCGACTTTTTCAGGGTTTCTCACCATATTGCAGGTCCTACTGTGTGATTTTCTCATTTTTAGACTTTTTCAGGGTTTCTCACCATATTCCAGGTACTACTGTGTGATTTTCTCATTTTTTGACTTTTTCAGGGTTTCTCATCATATTCCAAGTCTTAGAGTGTGATTTTCTCTTTTTTCAACTTTTTAAGGGTTTCTCACCATATTCCAGGTCCTACAGTGTGATTTTCTCATTTTTTGACTTTTTCAGGGTTTCTCATCATATTCCAAGTCCTAGAGTGTGATTTTCTCTTTTTTCGACTTTTTCAGGGTTTCTCACCATATTCCAGGTCCTACAGTGTGATTTTCTCATTTTTTGACTTTTTCAGGGTTTCTCATCTTACTTCAAGTCCTACAGTGTGATTTTCTCATTTTTCGACTTTTTCAGGGTTTCTCACCATATTGCAGGTCCTACAAGTGTGAATTTCTTATTGTTGGACTTTTTCAGGGTTTCTCACCATATTGCATGTCCTACTGTGTGATTTTCTCATTTTTAGACTTTTTCAGGGTTTCTCACCATATTCCAGGTACTACTGTGTGATTTTCTCATTTTTTGACTTTTTCAGGGTTTCTCATCATATTCCAAGTCCTAGAGTGTGATTTTCTCTTTTTTCAACTTTTTAAGGGTTTCTCACCATATTCCAGGTCCTACAGTGTGATTTTCTCATTTTTTGACTTTTTCAGGGTTTCTCATCATATTCCAAGTCCTAGAGTGTGATTTTCTCTTTTTTCGACTTTTTCAGGGTTTCTCACCATATTCCAGGTCCTACAGTGTGATTTTCTCATTTTTTGACTTTTTCAGGGTTTCTCATCTTACTCCAAGTCCTACAGTGTGATTTTCTCATTTTTCGACTTTTTCAGGGTTTCTCACCATATTCCAGGTACTACTGTGTGATTTTCTCAATTTTTGACTTTTTCAGGGTTTCTCATCATATTCCAAGTCCTAGAGTGTGATTTTCTCTTTTTTCAACTTTTTAAGGGTTTCTCACCATATTCCAGGTCCTACAGTGTGATTTTCTCATTTTTTGACTTTTTCAGGGTTTCTCATCATATTCCAAGTCCTAGAGTGTGATTTTCTCTTTTTTCGACTTTTTCAGGGTTTCTCACCATATTCCAGGTCCTACAGTGTGATTTTCTCATTTTTTGACTTTTTCAGGGTTTCTCATCTTACTCCAAGTCCTACAGTGTGATTTTCTCATTTTTCGACTTTTTCAGGGTTTCTCACCATATTGCAGGTCCTACAAGTGTGAATTTCTTATTGTTGGACTTTTTCAGGGTTTCTCACCATATTCCAGCTCCTACAGTGTATTTTTGTCATTTTTTGTCTTTTTCACGGTTTCTCATCTTATTCCAAGTCCTACAGTGTGATTTTCTCATTTTTAGACTTTTTCAGGGTTTCTCACCATATTCCAGGTACTACTGTGTGATTTTCTCATTTTTTGACTTTTTCAGGGTATCTCATCATATTCCAAGTCCTAGAGTGTGATTTTCTCTTTTTTCGACTTTTTCAGGGTTTCTCACCATATTCCAGGTCCTACAGTGTGATTTTCTCATTTTTTGACTTTTTCAGGGTTTCTCACCATATTCCAGCTCCTACTGCGTGATTTTCTAATTTTTCGACTTTTTCAGGGTTTCTCACCATATTCCAAGTCCTACAGTGTGATTTTCTCATTTTTTGACTTTTTCAGAATTTCTCACGCTATTGCTTGTTCTACAAGTGTGAATTTCTTATTTTTTGACTTTTTCAGGGTTTCTCACCATATTCCAGCTCCTTCAGTGTATTTTTCTCATTTTTGACTTTTTCAGGGTTTCTCACCATTTTGCAGATACGACAAATTTGATTTTCTTATTTTTCAACTGCTTCAGGGTTTCTCACCATATTCCAGGTCCTACTGTGTGATTTTCTCATTTTTAGACTTTTTCAGTGTTTACTCACCATATTCAAGGTACTACAGTGTTATTTTCTCATTTTTTGACTTTTTCAGGTTTTCTCATCTTATTCCAAGTCCTACGGGGTGATTTTCTCTTTTTTCGACATTTAAAGGGTTTCTCAACATATTCCAGGTCCACCAGTGTAATTTTCTCATTTTTTGACTTTTTCAGTGTTTCCACCATATTGCAGGTCCTACAAGTGTGAATTTCTCATTTTTCGACTTTTTCAGAGTTACTCACCATATTCCAGGTCCTACAGTGTGATTTTCTCATTTTAAGATTTTTCAGTGTTTCTCACCATATTCCAGGTCCTACTGCCTGATTTTCTCATTTTTGACTTTTTCAGGGTTTCTCACCATATTCCAAGTCCTACAGTGTGATTTTCTCATTTTTTGACATTTTCAGGGTTTGTCACCATATTCCAGGTACTACAGTGTGATTTTCTTATTTTAGACTTTTTTCAGTGTTTCTCACCAAATTCCAGGACCTACTGCGTGATTTTCTCATTTTTGACTTTTTCAGGGTTTCTCACCATATTCCAGGTCCTACACTGTGATTTTCTCATTTTTCGACTTTTTCAGGGTTTTTCACCATATTGGAGGTCCTACAAGTGTGATTTTCTTATTTTTCGACTTTTTCAGGGTTTCTCATCATATTCCAGCTCCTACAGTGTATTATTCTCATTTTTTTGATTTTTTCACGGTTTCTCATCATATTCCAAATCCTACAGTGTTATTTTCTCATTTTTGGAATTTTTCAGGGTTTCTCACCATATTGCAGGTACTACAAGTTTTATTTTCTTATTTTTCAACTGATTCAGTGTTTCTCACCATATTGCAGGTCCTATTGTGTGATTTTTCTCATTTTCGACTTTTTCAGGGTTTCTCATCATATTCCAGCTCCTACAGTGTATTATTCTCATTTTTTTGATTTTTTCACGGTTTCTCATCATATTCTAAATCCTACAGTGTGATTTTCTCATTTTTGGAATTTTTCAGGGTTTCTCAACATATTGCAGGTTCTACATTGTGATTTTTCTCATTTTAGAATTTTTCAGGGTTGCTCACCATATTTCAGAACCTACAGTATATTTTTGTCATTTTTTTGTCTTTTTCACGGTTTCTCAACTTATTCCAAGTCCTATATTTAGATTTTCTCCTTTTTTGACTTTTTCACAGTTTCTCTCCATATTGCAGGTACTACAAGTTTGATTTTCTTATTTTTTGATCTTTCAGGGTTTCTCACCATATTCCAGGTCCTACTGTTTGATTTTCTCATTTTTAGACTTTTTCAGGGTTTCTCACCATATTCCAGGTACTACAGTGTGATTTTCTCATTTTTTTGACTTTTTCGGGTTTTCTCATCATATTCCAAGTCCTAGAGTGTGATTTTCTCTTTTTTCCACTATTTCAGAGTTTCTCACCATATTCCAGTTCCTACAGTGTGATTTTCTCATTTTAAGACTTTTTAAGGTTTCTCAACATATTCCAGGTACTACAGTGTGATTTTCTCATTTTTCGACTTCTTCAGGTTTTCTCATCTTATTCCAAGTCCTACAGTGTGATTTTCTCATTTTAAGACTTTTTCAGGGTTTCTCACCATATTCCAGGTCCTACTTTGTGATTTTCTCATTTTTCGACTTTTTCAGGGTTTCTCACCATATTGGAGGTTCTACAAGTGTGATTTTCTTATTTTCGACTTTTTCAGTGTTTCTCACCATATTCCAGCTTCTACAGTGTATTTTTCTCATTTTTTGACTTTTTAACGGTTACTCATCATATTCTAAATCCTACAGTGTGATTTTCGCATTTTTGGAAAATTTTCAGGGTTTCTCACCATATTGCATGTACTACAAGTTTGATTTTCTTATTTTTTGACTGTTTAAGTGTTTATCATCATATTGCAGGTCCTACTGTGTGATTTTCTCATTTTGAGACTTTTTCAGTGTTTCTCACCATATTCCAGCTACTACAGTGTGATTTTCTCATTTTTCGACTTTTTCAGGGTTCCTCATCATATTCAAAGTCCTAGAGTGTGATTTTTCTAATTATTGACTTTTTCACGGTTGCTCACCATATTCCATCTTCTACAGTGTGATTTTCTCATTTTTCGACTTTTTCAGGGTTTTTCATCATATTCCAAATCCTACAGTATGATTTTCTCATTTTTTGACTTTTTCAGGGTTTCTCACCATATTCCAGGTCCTACAGTGTGATTTTCTCATTTTTCGACTTTTTCAGGGTTTCTCACCATAATGGAGGTCAAACAAGTGTGAGTTTCTTATTTTTCGACTTTTTCAGGTTTTCTCACCATATTCCAGCTCCTACAGTGTATTTTTCTCATTTTTAGACTTTTTCACGTTTTCTCACAATATTCCGGGTCCTACTGCGTGATTTTCTCATTTTTTGACTTTTTCATGGTTTCTTACCATATTCCAAGTCCTACAGTGTGATTTTCTCATTTTTGACTTTTTCAGAATTTCTCACCCTATTGCAGGTCCTACAAGTGTGAATTTCTTATTTTTTGACTTTTTCAGGGTTTCTCACCATATTCCAGCTCCTTCAGTGTATTTTTCTCATTTTTTGACTTTTTCAGGGTTTCTCACCATATTGCAGATATGAAAAATTTGATTTTCTTATTTTTCGACTGCTTCAGGGTTTCTCACCATATTCCAGGTCCTACTGTGTGAATTTTCATTTTTAGACTTTTTCAGTGTTTTCTCACCATATTCAAGGTACTACATTGTTATTTTCTCATTTTTTGACTTTTTCAGGCTTTCTCATCATATTCCATGTCCTAGAGGGTGATTTTCTCTTTTTTCGACTTTTAAAGTGTTTCTCAACATATTCCAGTTCCTACAGTGTAATTTTCTCATGTTTTGACTTTTTCAATGTTTCTCACCATATTGCAGGTCCTACAAGTGTGAATTTCTCATTTTTCAACTTTTTCAGAGTTACTCACCATATTCCAGGTACTACAGTGTGATTTTCTCATTTTAAGATTTTTCAGTGTTTCTCAACATATTGTAGGTCCTACTGTGTGATTTTCTCATTTTAAGACTTTTTCCAGGTTTCTCACCATATTCCAGGTCCTACTGTGTGATTTACTCATTTTTTTACTTTTCAGTGTTTCTCAACATATTCCAAGTCCTACAGTGTGATTTTCTCATTTTTTGACTTTTTCAGGGTTTCTCATCATATTCCAAGTCCTAGAGTGTGATTTTTCTAATTTTTCGACTTTTTCAGATTATATCACCATATTCCTTTTACTACAGTGTTGTTTCTCATTTTTTTACTTTTTCAAGGTTTCTCACCATATTCAATGTCCTACAGTGTGATTTTCTCATTTTAAGACTTATTCAGGGTTTGTCACCATATTCCAGGTACTACAGTGTAATTTTCTTATTTTAGACTTTTTCAGTGTTTCTCACCAAATTTCAGGACCTACTGCGTGATTTTCTCATTTTTTCGACTTTTTCAGGGTTTCTCACCATATTCCAGGTCCTACACTGTGATTTTCTCATTTTTCGACTTTTTCAGGGTTTTCACCATATTGGAGGTCCTACAAGTGTGATTTTCTTATTTTTCGACTTTTCAGGGTTTCTCATCATATTCCAGCTCCTACAGTGTATTATTCTCATTTTTTGACTTTTTCACGGTTTCTCATCATATCCAAATCCTACAGTGTGATTTTCTCATTTTTGGAATTTTTCAAGGTTTCTCACCATATTGCAGGTACTACAAGTTTGATTTTCTTATTTTTCGACTGTTTCAGTGTTTCTTACCTTATTGCAGGTCCTACTGTGTGATTTTCTCATTTTGAGACTTTTTCAGTGTTTTATCACCATATTCCAGCTACTACAGTGTGATTTTCTCCTTTTTCGACTTTTTCAGGGTTTCTCATCATATTCCAAGTCCTAGAGAGTGATTTTTCTAATTTTTCGCCTTTTTCAGAGTTTCTCACCATATTCCAGGTTCCACAGTGTGATTTTTCTCATTTTTTGACTTTTTCAGAATTGCTCACCATATTCCATCTTCTACAGTGTGATTTTCTCATTTTTCAACTTTTTCAGGGTTTCTCATCTTATTCCCAGTCCTACAGTGTGATTTTCTCATTTTCGACTTTTTCAGGTTTCTCACCATATTGCAGGTCCTACAAGTGTGAATTTCTAATTTTTTGACTTTTTCAGGGTTTCTCACCATATTGCAGATATGACAAATTTGATTTTCTTATTTTTCGACTGCTTCAGCGTTTCTCACCATATTCCAGGTCCTACTGTGTGATTTTCTCATTTTTAGACTTTTTCAGTGTTTTCTCACCATATTCAAGGTACTACAGTGTTATTTTCTCATTTTTTGACTTTTTCAGGTTTTCTCATCATATTCCATGTCCTAGAAGGTGATTTTCTCTATTTTCGACTTTTAAAGTGTTTCTCAACACATTCCAGGTCCTACAGTGTAATTTTCTCATTTTTTGACTTTTTCCGTGTTTCTCACCATATTGCAGGTCCTACTGTGTGATTTTCTCATTTTTTGACTTTTTCAGTGTTTCTCACCATATTGCAGGTCCTACAAGTGTGAATTTCTTATTTTTCGACTTTTTCAGAGTTACTCACCATATTCCAGGTCCTACAGTGTGATTTTCTCATTTTAAGATTTTTCAGTGTTTCTCACCATATTGCAGGTCCTACTGTGTGATTTTCTCATTTTAAGACTTTTTCAGGGTTTCTCACCATATTCCAAGTCCTACAGTGTGATTTTCTCATTTTTGACTTTTTCAGGGTTTCTCATCATATTCCAAGTCCTACAGTGTGAATTTCTCATTTTTTGAATTTTCAGGTTTTCTCATCATATTCCATGTCCTAGAGGGTGATTTTCTCTATTTTCGACTTTTAAAGTGTTTCTCAACATTTTCCAGGTCCTACAGTGTAATTTTCTCATTTTTTGACTTTTTCAGTGTTTCTCACCATATTGCAGGTCCTACAAGTGTGAATTTCTCATTTTTCGACTTTTTCAGAGTTACTCACCATATTTCAGGTCCTACAGTGTGATTTTCTCATTTAAGATTTTTCAGTGTTTCTCACCATATTCCAGGTTCCACAGTGTGATTTTTCTCATTTTTTGACTATTTCAGGATTGCTCACTATATTCCATCTTCTACAGTGTGATTTTCTCATTTTTCAACTTTTTCAGGGTTTCTCATCTTATTCCAAATCCTACAGTGTGATTTTCTCATTTTTTGAGTTTTTCAGGGTGTCTCACCATATTCCAAGTCCTACAGTGTGGTTTTCTCATTTTTCGACTTTTTCAGGGTTTCTCACCATATTGCAGGTCCTACAGTGTATTTTTCTCATTTTTGACTTTTTCAGGGTTTCTCACCATATTGCAGATATGACAAATTTGATTTTCTTATTTTTTCGACTGCTTCAGGGTTTCTCACCATATTCCAGGTCCTACTGTGTGATTTTCTCATTTTTAGACTTTTTCAGTGTTTTCTCACCATATTCAAAGTACTACAGTGTTATTTTCTCATTTTTGACTTTTTCAGGGTTTCTCATCATATTCCATGTCCTAGAGGGTGATTTTCAATTTTTTCGACTTTTAAAGTGTTTCTCAACATATTCCAGGTCCTACAGTGTAATTTTCTTATTTTTTGACTTTTTCAGTGTTTCTACCATATTGCAGGTCCTACAAGTGTGAATTTCTCATTTTTCGACTTTTTCAGAGTTACTCACCATATTCCAGGTCCTAAAGTGTGATTTTCTCATTTTAAGACTTTTTCAGTGTTTTTCACCATATTCCAAGTTCTACAGTGTGATTTTCTCATTTTTGACTTTTTCAAGGTTTCTCACCATATTCCATGTCCTACAGTGTGATTTTCTCATTTTAAAAAACTTTTTCAGGGTTTGTCACCATATTCCAGGCACTACAGTGTAATTTTTTATTTTAGACTTTTTCAGTGTTTCTCACCAAATTCCAGGACCTACTGCGTGATTTTCTCATTTTTTGACTTTTTCAGGGTTTCTCACCATATTCCAGGTCCTACACTGTGATTTTCTCATTTTTCGACTTTTTCAGGGTTTTCACCATATTGGAGGTCCTACAAGTGTGATTTTCTTATTTTTCGACTTTTTCAGGGTTTCTCATCATATTCCAGCTCCTACAGTGTATTATTCTCATTTTTTGACTTTTTCACGGTTTCTCATCATATTCCAAATCCTACAGTGTGATTTTCTCATTTTTGGAGTTTTTCAGGGTTTCTCAACATATTCCAAGTCCTAGAGTGTGATTTTTCTAATTTTTCGACTTTTTCAGAGTTTCTCACCATATTCCAGTTTCTACAGTGTTATTTTTCTAATTTTCGACTTTTTCAGTGTTGCTCACCATATTCCATCTTCTACAGTGTGATTTTCTCATTTTTCGACTTTTTCAGGGTTTGTCATCATATTCCAAGTCCTACAGTGTGATTTTCTCATTTTTTCGGCTTTTTCAGGGTTTCTCACCATATTCCAGGTCCTACACTGTGATTTTCTCATTTTTCGACTTTTTCAGGGTTTTTCACCATATTGGAGGTCCTACAAGTGTGATTTTCTTATTTTTCGACTTTTTCAGGGTTTCTCATCATATTCCAAGTCCTAGAGTGTGATTTTTCTAATTTTTCGACTTTTTCAGAGTTTCTCTCCATTTTCTAGGTTCTACATTGTGATTTTTCTCATTTTTTGAATTTTTCAGGGTTGCTCACCATATTCGATCTTCTACAGTTTGATTTACTCATTTTTCGACTTTTTCAGGGTTTCTCATCATATTCCAAGTCCTACAGTGTGATTTTATCATTTTTTTGACATTTTCAGGGTTTCTCACCATATTCCAAGTCCTACAGTGTGATTTTCTCATTTTTTCGACTTTTTCAGGGTTTCTCACCATATTGCAGGTCCTACAAGTGTGAATTTCTTATTTTTTGACTTTTTCAGGGTTTCTCACCATATTCCAGCTCCTACAGTGTATTTTTTCATTTTTTGTCTTTTTCACGGTTTCTCATCTTATTCCAAGTACTATATTGGGATTTTCTCATTTTTTGACTTTTTCAGGGTTTCTCTCCATATTGCAGGTACTACAAGTTTGATTTTCTTATTTTGATCTTTCAGGGTTTCTCACCATATTCCAGGTCCTACTGTTTGATTTTCTCATTTTAGACTTTTTCAGGGTTTCTCACCAAATTCCAGGTACTACAGTGTGATTTTCTCATTTTCTGACTTTTTCAGGGTTTCTCATCATATTCCAAGTCCTAGAGTGTGATTTTCTCTTTTTTCGACTATTTCAGAGTTTCTCACCATATTCCAGGTCCTACAGTGTGATTTTCTCATTTTAAGACTATTTCAGGGTTTCTCAACATATTCCAGGTACTACAGTGTGATTTTCTCATTTTTGACTTTTTCAGGGTTTCTCATCTTATTCCAAGTCCTACAGTGTGATTTTCTCATTTTAAGACTTTTCAGGGTTTCTCACCATATTCCAGGTCCTACAGTGTGATTTTCTCATTTTTCGACTTTTTCAGGGTTTCTCACCATATTCCAGCTTCTACAGTGTATTTTTCTCATTTTTTGACTTTTTCACGGTTTCTCATCATATTCCATCTTCTACAGTGTAATTTCCTCATTTTTCGACTTTTTCAGGGTTTTTTCATCATATTCCAAATCCTACAGTGTGATTTTCTCATTTTTCGACTTTTTCAGGGTTTCTCACCATATTCCAGCTGCTACAGTGTATTTTTCTCATTTTTTGACTTTTTCACGGTTTCTCATCATTTTCCATCTTCTACAGTGTGATTTTCTCATTTTTCGACTTTTTCAGGGTTTTTCATCAATTCCAAGTCCTACAGTGTGATTTTATCATTTTTTTACTTTTTCAGGGTTTCTCACCATAATGGAAGTCAAACAAGTGTGAGTTTCTTATTTTTCGACTTTTTCAGGTTTTCTCACCATATTCCAGCTCCTACAGTGTATTTTTCTCATTTTTAGACTTTTTCACGTTTTCTCACAATATTCCGGTCCTACTGCGTGATTTTCTCATTTTTTGACTTTTTCATGGTTTTCTTACCATATTCCAAGTCCTACAGTGTGATTTTCTCATTTTTTGACTTTTTCAGAATTTCTCACCCTATTGCAGGTCCTACAAGTGTGAATTTCTTATTTTTTAACTTTTTCAGGGTTTCTCACCATATTCCAGCTCCTTCAGTGTATTTTTCTCATTTTTTGACTTTTTCAGGGTTTCTCACCATATTGCAGATATGACAAATTTGATTTTCTTATTTTTCGACTGCTTCAGGGTTTCTCACAATATTCCAGGTCCTACTGTGTGATTTTCTCATTTTTAGACTTTTTCAGTGTTTTCTCACCATATTCAAGGTACTACAGTGTTATTTTCTCA
Source organism: Mus caroli (assembly GCF_978045245.1). NCBI lineage: Eukaryota > Metazoa > Chordata > Mammalia > Rodentia > Muridae > Mus > Mus caroli. The sequence continues at coordinate 865 of NW_028227822.1, read as the reverse complement.
TTTTTTGACTTTTTCAGGGTTTCTCATCATATTCCATGTCCTAGAGGGTGATTTTCTCTTTTTTCGACTTTTAAAGTGTTCTCAACATATTCCAGGTCCTACAGTGTAATTTTCTCATTTTTTGACTTTTTCAGTGTTTCTCACCATATTGCAGGTCCTACAAGTGTGAATTTCTCATTTTCGACTTTTTCAGAATTACTCACCATATTCCAGGTCCTACAGTGTATTATTCTCATTTTTTGACTTTTTCACGGTTTCTCATCATATTCCAAATCCTACAGTGTGATTTTCTCATTTTTGGAATTTTTCAGGGTTTCTCAACATATTCCAAGTCCTAGAGTGTGATTTTTCTAATTTTTCGACTTTTTCAGAGTTTCTCACCATATTCCAGTTTCTACAGTGTTATTTTTCTAATTTTCGACTTTTCAGTGTTGCTCACCATATTCCATCTTCTACAGTGTGATTTTCTCATTTTTCGACTTTTTCAGGGTTTGTCATCATATTCCAAGTCCTACAGTGTGATTTTCTCAATTGTCGGCTTTTTCAGGGTTTCTCACCATATTCCAGGTCCTACACTGTGATTTTCTCATTTTTCGACTTTTTCAGGGTTTTTCACCATATTTGGAGGTCCTACAAGTGTGATTTTCTTATTTTTCGACTTTTTCAGGGTTTCTCATCATATTCCAAGTCCTAGAGTGTGATTTTTCTAATTTTTCGACTTTTTCAGAGTTTCTCTCCATTTTCTAGGTTCTACATTGTGATTTTTCTCATTTTTTGAATTTTTCAGGGTTGCTCACCATATTCGATCTTCTACAGTTTGATTTACTCATTTTTCGACTTTTTCAGGGTTTCTCATCATATTCCA
>NW_028227821.1:0-70186 GCF_978045245.1 Mus caroli | reverse complement strand
TTTTCTACGTTTCTCAGGGTTTCTCGCCATATTCTGGGTCCTAAAATGTGATTTTCTCATTTTCCACATTTTTCAGGTTTTCTTGCCATATTTGGGGTTCTTCAGTGTGAGTTTTTAATTTTCTACTTTTTTGAGGGTTTCTTGCCATATTCTGGGTACTACAGAGTGTATTATTAATTTTCCACTTTTCTCAGGGTTTCTTGCCATATTCTGGGTCCTACAGTGTGATTTTCTCATTACGATGTTTTTCAAGTTTTTTTGTGCAATTCTGGGTCCTACACTGTGATTATTCTCATTTTCCACCTTTTCAGGTTTTCTCGCCATATTCCGGGTACTTCAGTGTGAATTTTTAGTTTTCTACTTTTTTCAGGGTTTCTCGCCATATTCCGGGTCCTTCAGTTGAATTTTTAATTTTCCCGTTTTTCAGGGTTTCTAACCATATTCTGGGTCCGATAATGTGAATTTTTAATTTTCACGTTTTTCAGGATTTCTGGGCATATTCTAGGTCCTGGAGTGTGAATTTTAAATTTTCACGTTTTTCAGGATTTCTCTAAATATTCTTGGTCCTGCAGTGTGATTTTCTCATTTTCCACCTTTTTCGGGTTTTCTTGCCATATTTGGGGTCCTTCAGTGTGAGTTTTTATTTTTCTACTTTTTTCAGGATTTCTCGCCATATTCTGGATCCTACAGTGTGATTTTCTCATTTTCCACCTTTTTCAGGTTTTTCTGGTCATGTTTGGGCTCCTTCACTGTGAATTTTTAATTTCCTACTTTTTTATTAAGTGTTTCTCGCCATATTCTGGGTCCGTGAGTGTGAATTATTAATTTTCACGTTTTTCACATTTTCTCGGCATATTCTTGATCCTGCAGTGTGATTTTCTCATTTTCCACCTTTTGCAGGTTTTCTCGCCATATTTGGGGTCCTACATTGTGAGTTTGTTATTTTCAACTTTTTTCAGGGTTACACGCCATATTCTGGGTCCTACAGCATGTATTTTTAATTTTCCACGTTTTCAGGGTTTCTAGGCATAAGCTGGGTCCTACAGATTGATTATTCTCATTTTCCACCCTTTTCAGGTTTTCTTGCAATATTCGGGGTCCTTCAGTGTGAATTTTTAATTTTCTACTTTTTTCAGGTTTTCTCGCCATATGCTGGGTCCTACTGTGTGATTTTCTCATTTCCATGTTTTTCAGGGTCACTTGCCGTATTCCAGGTCCTTCAGTGTGAATTTTTTTCCACGGTTTTCAGTATTTCTCACCATATCTGGGTAATAAAGTGTGAATTTTTAATTGTCCACTTTTTTCATGGTTTCTCACCATATTCTGTGTCCGACTGTGTGAATTTTTAATTTTCAGGTTTTTCATGGTTGTTCGGCATATTCTGGTTTCTGCAGTGTAATTTTCTCATTTTCCACATTTTTCAAGTTTTTTCATATTTCTGGGTCCTACAGTGTGATTTTCTCTTTTTTCACCTTTTTCATGTTTTCTTGCCATATTTGGGGTCCCTCAGTGTGAGTTTTTACATTTCTAATTTTTCAGGGTTTCTCGACATATTATGGGTCCTACAGCGTGTATTTTTAATTTTCCACGTTTTTCAGTGTTTCTCAGCATATTCTGGGTCCTACAGTGTGATTTTCTCAATTTTGAAATTTTTCAAGTTTTTTCGAATATCTTGGTCCTACAGTGTGATTATTCTCATTTTCCAACTTTTTCAGGTTTTCTAGCCATATTCTGGGTCCTACAGCATGTATTTTTAATTTTCCACGTTTTCAGGGTTTCTAGGCATAAGCTGGGTCCTACAGATTGATTATTCTCATTTTCCACCCTTTTCAGGTTTTCTTGCAATATTCGGGGTCCTTCAGTGTGAATTTTTAATTTTCTACTTTTTTCAGGTTTTCTCGCCATATGCTGGGTCCTACTGTGTGATTTTCTCATTTCCATGTTTTTCAGGGTCACTTGCCGTATTCCAGGTCCTTCAGTGTGAATTTTTTTCCACGGTTTTCAGTATTTCTCACCATATCTGGGTAATAAAGTGTGAATTTTTAATTGTCCACTTTTTTCATGGTTTCTCACCATATTCTGTGTCCGACTGTGTGAATTTTTAATTTTCAGGTTTTTCATGGTTGTTCGGCATATTCTGGTTTCTGCAGTGTGATTTTCTCATTTTCCACATTTTTCAAGTTTTTTCATATTTCTGGGTCCTACAGTGTGATTTTCTCTTTTTTTCACCTTTTTCATGTTTTCTTGCCATATTTGGGGTCCCTCAGTGTGAGTTTTTACATTTCTAATTTTTCAGGGTTTCTCGACATATTATGGGTCCTACAGCGTGTATTTTTAATTTTCCACGTTTTTCAGTGTTTCTCAGCATATTCTGGGTCCTACAGTGTGATTTTCTCAATTTTGAAATTTTTCAAGTTTTTTCGCATATCTTGGTCCTACAGTGTGATTATTCTCATTTTCCAACTTTTTCAGGTTTTCTAGCCATATTCTGGGTCCTACAGTGTGAATTTTGAATTTTCCTAGTTTTTCAGGTTTTCTCGCCATATTCTGGGTCCTTCACTGTGAATTTTTAATTTTCCACTTCTTTCAAGTTTTTTGTAATATTATGGGTCCTACGGTGTGATTTTCTCATTTTCCACCTTTTTCAGGTTTTCTCGCCATATTCGGGGGTCCTTCAATGTGAGTTTTTAATTTTCTACATTCTTCAGGGTTTCTCGCCATATTCTGGGTCCTACAGAGTGTATTTTTAATTTTCCACGTTTTCAAGGTTTCTCTGCATATTCTGGCTCGTACAGTGTGATTTTCCCATTTCCTCGTTTTTCAGGTTTTCTTGCCATATTCCAGGTCCTTCAGTCTGAATTTTTAATTTTCCACGTTTTTCAGTATTTCTCGCCATATTGTGGGCAATACAGTGTGATTTTCTCATTTTCCACTTGTTTCATGGTTTCTTGCCATATTCTGTGTCTGACAGTGTGAATTTTTTATTTTCACATTTTTCAGTGTTTCTCGGCATATTCTGGGTCTTGCAGTGTGATTTTCTCCTTTTCCACGTTTTTCAAGTTTTTTTTGTAATTCTGGGTCCTACAGTGTGATTTTCTCATTTTCCACCTTTTTCAGGTTAACTCTCCATATTCGGGGTCCTTCAGTGTGAGTTTTTAATTTTCTAGTTTTTCAGGGTTTCGCGGCATATTCTGGGTTCTGCAGTGTGATTTTCTCCTTTTCCACGTTTTTCAAGTTTTTTCGCTATTCTGTGTCCTACAGTGTGATTATACTCATTTTCCACCTTTTTCAGGTTTTTTGCCATATTCGGTGTCTTTCAGTGTGAGTTTTTAATTTTCTACTTTTTACTGTGTTTCTTGCAATATTCTGGCTCCAAAAAGCATATTTTTATTTTTTCTCGTTTTTCAGGGTTTCTTGGCATATTCTGGGTCCTACAATGTGATTTTCTCATTTTCCACTTTTTTTAAGTTTTTTCGCATTTCTATGTCCTACAGATTGTTTTTCTCATTTTCCACATTTTTCAGGTTTTCTCGCCATATTCCGGGTCCTTCAGTGTGAGTTTTTAATTTTCTACTTCTTTCAGGGTTTCTTGCCATATTCTGAATCCTACAGCGTGTATTTTTAATTTTCCACGTTTTCAGGGTTTCTGGCATATTCTTGCTCCTACTGTGCGATTTTCCAATTTTTGACTTTTTTCAAGTTTTTTTCCCCAATTCTCCATCCTACAGTGTGATTTTCTCATTTTCCACCTTTTTCAGGTTTTCTCAGCATATTCTGGGTCCTGCAGTGTGAATTTTTAATTTTCCACGTTTTTCAAGGTTTTTTTCCATATTCTGGTCCTATAGTGTGAATTTTTATTTTTCAACATTTTTCAGTGTTTCTCATCATATTCTGGGTCCTACAGTGTGAATTTCTCATTTTCCACCTTTTTCAGGGTTTCTTACCATATTCTAGGTTCTTCAGTGGGAGTTTTTAATTTTCCATGTTTTTAAGGTTTTTTTTTTTCGTTATATTCTCAGTCCCACAGTGTGATTTTTTCATTTTCAAACTTTTTCAGGTTTTCTCGGCATATTCTTGTTCCTACAGTGTGAATTTAATTTTCCACATTTTTCAGTGTTTCTCGCCATATTCTGGGTCCCACAGTGTAAATTTTTAATTTTCCACGTTTTTAAGGGTTTTTTTTTTGGTAATATTCTTGGTCCGACAGTGTGAATATTTAATGTTTCACTTTTTTCAGCGTTTCTCGGCATATTCTGGGTCCTACAGTGTGATTTTCTCATTTTCCACATTTTTCAATTTTTTTCGTAATTCTGGGTCCTACAGTGTGATTTTCTCATTTTCCACCTTTTTCAGCCTTTCTAGCCATTTTTCGGGTCCTTCAGTGTGAGTTTTTAATTTTCTAATTTTTTCAGGGTTTCTCGCCGTATTCTGGGTCCTAAACGTTGTATTTTTAATTTTTCACGTTTTCAGGGTTTCTTGGCATATTCTGGGTCCTACAGTGTGATTTTCTCATTTTCGATATTTTCAAGTTTTTTCGTAATTCTGGGTCCTACAGTGTGATTTTCTCATTTTCCACCTTTTTCAGGTGTTCTCGCCATAATTGGGGTTCTTCAGTGTCAGTTTGTAATTTTCTACTTTTTTCAGGGTTTCTTGCCATATTTGGGGTCCTTCAGTGTGAGTTTTTAATTTTCTACTCTTTCAGGGTTTCTCGCCATAAACTGTGTCCTATAGTATGTAGTTTTCATTTTCCACGTTTTTCAGGTTTTTTCTTCATATTCTGGGTCCTACACTGTGATTTTCTCATTTCCACATTTTCAGGTTTTCTTGCCATATTTCAGGTCCTTCAGTGTGGATTTTTAATTTTCCACGTTTTTCAGTATTTCTCCCCATATTATGGGTAATACAGTGTGAATTTTAATTATCCACTTTTTTTCATGGTTTCTCGCCATATTCTGTGTCCGACAGTGTGAATTTTTGATTTTCACGTTTTTCAGTGTTTCTTGAAATATTCTGGGTCCTGCAGTGTGATTTTCTCATTTTCCACCTTTTTCAGGTTTTCTCCCCATATTTGGGGTCCTTCAGTGTCAGTTTGTATTTTTCTACTTTCTTCAGGGTTTCTCACCATATTCTGGATCCTACAGTGTGATTTTCTCATTTTCCACCTTTTTCAGGTTTTCTCGCCATGTTTGGGCTCCTTCACTGTGAGATTTTAATTTTCTACTTTTTTATTAACTTTTTCTAGCCATATTCTGGGTCCGTTAGTGTGAATTTTTAATTTTCACGTTTTTCACATTTTCTCGGCCTATTCTGGGTCCTGAAATGTGATTTTCTCATTTTCCACCTTTTTCAGGGTTTCTCGCCATATTTGGGGTCCTACAGTGTGAGTTTGTAATTTTGAACTTTTTTCAGGGTTTCTCGCCATATTCTGGGTCCTACAGCATGTATTTTTAATTTTCCACGTTTTCAGGGTTTCTGGGCATAATCTGGGTCCTACAGTGTGATTATTCTCATTTTCCACCTTTTTCAGGTTTTCAAACCATATTTGGGATCTTTCAGTGTGAATTTTTAATTTTCTACTTTTTTCAGGTTTTCTCGCCATATTCTGTGTCCTTCAGTGTGAGTTTTTTATCTTCCTCCTTTTTCAGGTTTTTCGCCATATTCTGGGTCCTTCCGTGTGATATTTTAATATTTTATCTTTTTCAGGTTTTTTCGTCATATTCTGGGTCATACTGTGTGATTTTCTCATTTCCATGTTTTTTCAGGGTCTACTGCCATATTCCAGGTCCTTCATTGTGAATTTTTTCCCACGGTTTTCAGTATTTCTCTCCATATCTGGGTAATGACGTGTCAATTTTTAATTGTCCAGTCTTTTCATGGTTTCTCACCATATTCTGTGTCCAATAGTGTGAATTTTTAATTTTCAGGTTTTTCATGCTTGTTCGGCATATTCTGGTTTCTGCAGTGTGATTTTCTCATTTTCCACGTTTTTCAAGTTTTTTCGTATTTTGGGTCCTACAAGTGTGATTTTCTCATTTTCGATGTTTTTCATGTTTTTGTAATTCTGGATAATACAGTGTGATTATTCTCATTTTCTACCTTTTTCATGTTTTCGCGCCATATTCGGGATCCTTCAGTGTGAGTTTTTAATTTTCTACTTTGTTGAGGGTTTCTTGCCATATTCTCAGTGCTACAGAGTGTATTTTTAATTTTCCACGTTTCTCAGGGTTTCTCCCCATATTCTGGGTCCTAAAATGTGATTTTCTCATTTACGACGTTTTTCAAGTATTTTCGGAATTCTGGTTCCTACACTGTGATTATTCTCATTTTCCACATTTTTCAGGTTTTCTTGCCATATTTGGGTTCCTTCAGTGTGAGTTTTTAATTTTCTACTTTTATGAGGGTTTCTTGTCATATTCTGGGTCCTACAGTGTCTGTCTGTCTCTCTGTGTGTCTGATCCCCTGGAACTGTAGATGGGCCAGCATATAGTTGCTGGTAGTTGATCCCAGGTTCTCTGGAAGAGGAGACAATGCTGTTAATTGTTGAGCCCTTTCAGTGGCTCCACCTATCTTTAAATTTTTAGAAGTATATGTTAGGCTGTGTTTATGTACATATTATGAAGACCATAAGAGGGAATTAGATTCTCCAGAATCTGACACCCTCTTCTGGAGTGTCTGAAGACAACTACAGTATACTTATATCTAATAAATACATAAATAAATAAATAAATAAATAAATAAATAAATAAACATTATTTTAAAAGGATAAGAAAGAAAGAAAGAAAGAAAGAAAGACCAGGCAGGCCTGCCCTCCTTATCTCTGTCAGTCTGTCTGTCTGATCCCCTGGAACTGGAGATGGGCCACCATACAGTTGCTGGTAGTTGATCCCAGGTTCTCTGGAAGAAGAGACAATGCTGTTAATTGTTGAGCCCTTTCAGTGGCCCCACCCATCTTTAAATTTTTAGAAGTGTATGTGAATCTGTGTTTATGTCCATCATATGCAGACCATAAGAGGGATTTATATTCTCCAGAATCTGACACCCTCTTCTGGAGTGTCTGAAGACTGCTACAGTGTACTTATATCTAATAAATACATAAATAAATAAATAAACATTTTTTAAAAGGATAAGAAAGAAAGAAAAACCAGGCAGGCCTACAATCCTTGTCTGTCTGTCTGTATGTATGTCTGTCTGATCCCCTGGAACTGGATATGGGCCACAATATAGTTGCTGGTAGTTGATCCCAGGTCCTCTGGAAGAGGAGACAATGCTGTTAGTTGTTGAGCCCTCTCAGTGGCCCCACCCATCTTTAAATTTTTAGAAGTATATGTGAGGCTGTGTTTATGTACATCATATGCAGACCATAAGAGGGATTTAGATTCTCCAGAATCTGACACACTCTAATGGAGTGTCTGAAGACAGCTACAGTGTATTTATATCTAATAAATACATAAATAAATAAATAAAAATTTTTTAAAAAGTATAAGAAAGAAAGAAAAATCAGGCAGGACTGCCATCCTTATCTCTGTCTGTCTGTCTGTCTGTCGTATCCCCTGGAACTTGAGATGGGCCACCATATAGTTGCTGGTAGTTGATCCCACGTTCTCTGGAAGAAGAGACAATGCTGTTAATTGTTGAGCCCTTTCAGTGGGCCCACCCATATTTTAATTTTTAGAAGTATATGTGAGGCTCTGTTTATGTACATCATATGCAGACCATAAGAGGGATTTAGATTCTCCAGAATCTGACACCCTCTTCTGGAGTGTCTGAAGACAGCTACAGTGTACTTATAACTAAGAAATGCATAAATAAATAAATAAATAAATAAATAAATAAATAAATAAATATTTTTTAAAAAGGATAAGAAAGAAAGAAAGACCAGGCAGGCCTGCCATCCTTAGCACTGTCTGTATGTCTGTCTGTCTGATCCCCTGGAACTGGAGATGGGCCACCATATAGTTGCTGGTAGTTGATCCCAGGTACTCTGGAAGAGGAGACAATGCTGTTAATTGTTGAGCTTTTAGAGTGGCCCCACCCTTCTTTAAATTTTTAGAAGTATATGTGAGGCTGTGTTTATGTACATCATATGCAGACCATAAGAGGGATTTAGATTCTCCAGAATCTGACATCCTCTTCTGGAGTGTCTGAACAGCTACAGTGTATTTATATCTAATAAATAAATAGATAAATAAATAAATATATAAATAAATAAATAAACATTTTTTTAAAAAGGATAAGAAAGAAAGAAGACCAGGCAGGCCTGCCATCCATATCTCTGTCTGTCTGTCTGTCTGTCTATCTGATCCCCGGGAACTGGAGATGGGCCACCATATAGTTGCTGGTAGTTGATCCAAGGTTCTCTGGAAGAGGAGAAAATGCTCTTAATTGTTGAGCCCTTTCAGTGGCCCCACACTTCTTTAAATATTTAGAAGTATATGTGAGGCCTGTTTATGAACATCATATTCAGATTATAAGAGGATTTAGATTCTCCAGAATCTGACACCCTCTACTGGAGTGTCTGAAGACAGCTACAGTGTACTTATATATAATAAATACATAAATAAATAAATAAATAAATAAATAAATAAATAAACATTTTTAAAAAGGATAAGAAAGAAAGTAAGACCAGGCAGGCCTGCCATCCTTATTTCTGTCTGTCTGTCTGTCTGTCTGTCTGATCCCCTAGAACTGGAGATGGGCCACCATATAGTTGCTGGTAGTTGATCCAAGGTTCTCTGGAAGAGGAGACAATGCTGTTAATTGTTGAGCCCTTTCAGTGGCCCCACACTTCTTTAAATATTTAGAAGTATATATGAGGCTGTGTTTATGTACATCATATTCAGATTATAAGAGGGTTTAGATTCTCCAGAATCTGACACCCTCTACTGGAGTGTCTGAAGACAGCTACAGTGTACTTATATATAATAAATAAATAAATAAATAAATAAACATTTTTTAAAAAGGATAAGAAAGAAAGTAAGACCAGGCAGGCCTCCCATCCTTATCTCTGTCTGTCTGTCTGTCTGTGTGTCTGTCTGATCCCCTGGAACTGGAGATGGGCTACCATATAGTTCCTGGTAGTTGATCCCGGGTTCTCTGGAAGAAGAGACAATGCTGTTAATTGTTGAGCCCTATCAGTGGCCCTACCCATCTTTAAATTTTTAGAAGTGTCTTGAGGCTGTGTTTATGTCCATCATATGCAGACCAGAAGAGGGATTTAGATTCATCAGAACCTGACACCCTCTTCTGGAGTGTCTGAAGACAGCTACAGTGTACTTATATCTAATAAATACATACATTCATAAATAAATAAATAAATAAATAAATAAATATATAAATAAATAAATAAACATTATTTAAACCGGATAAGAAAGAAAGAAAGACCAGGAGGCCTGCCATCCTTATCTCTGTCTGTCTGTCTGTCTGTCTGTCGTTCTGATCCCCTGGAACTGGAGATGGGCCACCATATAGGTGCTGGTAGTTGATCCCAGGTTCTCTGGAAGAGGAGACAATGCTGTTAATTGTTGAGCCCTTTCAGCGGCCCCACTCATCGTTAAATTTTTACTAGTATATGTTAGGCTGTGTTTATGTACATCATATGCAGACTATAAGAGGGATTTAGATTCTCCAGAATCTGACACCCTCTTCTGGAGTGTCTGAAGACAGCTACAGTGTATTTATATCTAATAAATACATAAATAAATAATCATTTTTTAAAAAGGATAAGAAAGAAAGAAAGACCAGGCAGGCCTGCCATCCTTATCCTTGTCTGTCTGTCTGTCTGTCTGATCCCCTGGGAGTGGAGATGGGACACCATATAGTTGCAGGTAGTTGATCCCAGGTTCTCTGGAAGAGGAGACAATGCTGTTAATTGCTGAGCCCTTTCAGTGCCCCCCCCCACCGTTAAATTTTAAGAAGTATATGTAAGGCTGTGTTTATGTACATCATATACAGACCATAAGAGGGATTTAGATTCTCCAGAAGATGACACCCTCTTCTAGAGTGTCTGAAGACAGCTATAGTGTACTTATATCTAATAAATAAATAAATAAATAAATAAATAAATAAATAAATAAATAAACATTTTTTTAAAAGTATAAGAAAGAAAGAAAGACCAGGCAGGCCTCCATCCTTATCTCTGTCAGTCTGTCTGTCTGACTGTCTGATACCCTGGAACTGGAGATGAGCCACCATATAGTTGCTGGGAGTTTATCCAAGGTTCTCTGGAAGAGGAAGCAATGCTGTTAATTGTTGAGCCATTTTTGGGGCCCCACCCATCTTTAAATTTTTAGAAGAAAATGTGAGTCTGTGTTTATGTACATCATATGCAGACCATAAGAGGGAATTAGATTCTCCAGAATCTGACACCCTCTTCTGGAGTGTCTGAAGACAGCTACAGTGTACTTATATCTAATAAATAAATAGATAAATAAATAAATAATTAATTAATTAAACATTTTTTAAAAAGGATAAGAAAGAAAGAAAGAACAGGCAGGCCTGCCATCCATATCTCTGTCTGTCTGTCTGTCTGTCTATCTGATCCCCGGGAACTGGAGATGGGCCACCATATAGTTGCTGGTAGTTGATCCAAGGTTCTCTGGAAGAGGAGACAATGCTGTTAATTGTTGAGCCCTTTCAGTGGCTCCACACTTCTTTAAATATTTAGAAGTATATGTGAGGCCTTTTTATGTACATCATATTCAGATTATAAGAGGATTTAGATTCTCCAGAATCTGACACCCTCTACTGGAGTGTCTGAAGACAGCTACAGTGTACTTATATATAATAAATACATAAATAAATAAATAATCATTTTTTAAAAAGGATAAGAAAGAAAGTAAGACCAGGCAGGCCTGCCATCCTTATCTCTGTCTGTCTGTCTGTCTGTCTGTCTGATCCCCTGGAAGTGGAGATGGGCTACCATATAGTTGCTGGTAGTTGATCCCAGGTTCTCTGGAAGAGGAGACAATGCTGTTAATTGTTGAACCCTATCAGTGGCCCTACCCATCTTTAAATTTTTAGAAGTGTATGTGAGGCTGTGTTTATGTACATCATATGCAGACGAGAAGAGGGATTTAGATTCATCAGAATCTGACACCTTCTTCTGGAGTGTCTGAAGACAACTACAGTGTACTTATATCTAATAAATACAAAAATAAATAAGTAAATAAAGAAATAAACATTATTTAAACCAGATAAGAAAGAAAGAAAGACCAGGCAGGCCTGCCATCCTTATCTCTTCTGTCTGTCTGTCTGTCTGTCGTTCTGATCCCCTGGAACTGGAGATGGGCCACCATATAGGTGCTGGTAGTTGATCACAGGTTCTCTGGAAGAGGACACAATGCTGTTAATTGTTGAGCGCTTTCAGTGGCCCCACCCATCGTTAAATTTTTAGTAGTATATGTGAGGCTGTGTTTATGTACATCATATGCAGACCATAAGAGGGATTTAGATTCTCCAGAATCTGACACCTTCTTCTGGAGTGTCTGAAGACAGCTACAGTGTACTTATATCTAATAAATACATAAATAAATAAACATTTTTTAAAAAGGATAAGAAAGAAAGACCAGGAAGGACTGCCATCCTTATCCTTGTCTGTCTGTCTGTCTCTCTGATCCCCTGGGAGTGGAGATGGGCCACCATAGAGTTGCAGGTAGTTGATCCCAGGTTCTCTGGAAGAGAAGACAATGCTGTTAATTGTTGAGCCCTTTCAGTGGCTCCACCTATCTTTAAATTTTTAGATGTATATGTGAGGCTGTGTTTATGTACATCATATGCAGACCATAAGAGGGATTTAGATTTTCGAGAATCTGACACCCTCCTCTGGAGTGTCTGAAGACAACTACAGTGTACTTATATCTAATAAATAAATAAATAAATAAATAAATAAATAAATAAATAAACATTTTTTAAAAGGATAAGAAAGAAAGAAGGACCAGGCAGGCCTGCCCTCCTTATCTCTGTCTGTCTGTCTGTCTGTCTGATCCCCTGGAACTGGAGATGAGCCACCATATAGTTGCTGCTACTTGATCCCAGGTTCTGGTAGAGGAGACAATGCTGTTAATTGTTGAGCCGTTTCAGTGGCCCCACACATCTTTAAATTTTTAGAAGTATATGTGAGGCTGTGTTTATGTACATCATATGCAGACAATAAGAGGGATTTAGATTTCCAGAATATGACACCCTCTTCTGAAGTGTCTGAAGACAGCTACAGTGTACTTATATCTAATAAATACATACATTCATAAATAAATAAATAAATAAATAAATAAATAAATAAATAAACATTATTAAAATGTATAAGAAAGAAAGAAAAACCAGGCAGGCCTGCAATCCTTGTCTGTCTGTCTGTATGTATGTCTGTCTGATCCCCTGGAACTGGAGATGGGCCACAATATAGTTGCTGGTAGTTGATCCCAGGTACTCTGGAAGAGGAGACAATGCTGTTAATTGTTGAGCCCTTTCAGTGGCTCCACCTCTCTTTAAATTTTTAGATATATATGTGAGGCTGTGTTTATGTACATCATATGCAGACCATAAGAGGGATTTATATTCTCCAGAATCTGACACCCTCTTCTGGAGTGTCTGAAGACAGCTACAGTGTACTTATATCTAATAAATATATAAATAAATAAACATTTTTTAAAAAGGATAAAAAGAAAGACCAGGCAGGCCTGCCATCCTTATCCTTGTCTGTCTGTCTGTCTCTCTGATCCCCTGGGAGTAGAGATGGGCCACCATATAGTTGCAGGTAGTTGATCCCAGGTTCTCTGGAAGAGGAGACAATGCTGTTAATTGTTGAGCCCTTTCAGTGGCTCCACCTATCTTTAAATTTTTAGATGTATATGTGAGGCTGTGTTTATGTACATCATATGCAGACCATAATAGGGATTTTGATTCTCCAGAATCTGACACCCTCTTCTGGAGTGTCTGAAGACAACTACAGTGTACTTATATCTAATAAATAAATAAATAAATAAATAAATAAATAAATAAGTAAATAAACATTTTAAAAGGATAAGAAAGAAAGAAAAACCAGGCAGGCCTGCCCTCCTTATCTCTGTCTGTCTGTCTGTCTGTCTGATCCCCTGGAACTGGAGATGGGCCACTATATAGTTGCTGGTAGTTGATCCCAGGTTCTCTGGAAGAAGAGACCCACTGTTAATTGTTGAGCCCTTTCAGTGGCCCCACCCATCTTTAAATTTTTAGATGTATATGTTAGGCTGTGTTTATGTCCATCATATGCAGACCATAATAGGGATTTATATTCTCCAGAATCTGACACCCTCTTCTGGAGTGTCTGAAGACAACTACAGTGTACTTATATCTAATAAATACATAAATAAATAAATAAACATTATTTTAAAAGGATAAGAAAGAAAGTAAAACCAGGGAGGCCTGCCACCCTTGTCTGTCTGTCTCTTTGTCTGCCTGATCCCCTGGAACTGGAGATGGGCCACCATATAGTTGCTGGTATTTGATCCAAGGTTCTCTGTTAGAGGAGACAATGCTGTTAATTGTTGAGCCTTTTCAGTGGCCCCACACATCTTTAAATTTTTAGAAGTATATGTGAGGCTGTGTTTATGTACATCATATGCAGACCATAAGAGGGATTTAGATTCTCCAGAATCTGTCACCCTCTTGTGGAGTGTCTGAAGACAGCTACAGTGTAATTATATATAATAAATACATAAATAAATAAATAAACATTTTTTAAAAAGGATAAGAAAGAAAGTAAAACCAGGCAGGCCTGCAATCCTTTTCTGTCTATCTGTCTGTCTGATCCCCTAGAACTGGAGATGGGCCACCATATAGTTGCTGGTATTTGATCCCAGGTTCTCTGGTAGAGGAGACAATGCTGTTAATTTTTAGCCGTTTCAGTGGCCCCACACATCATTAAATTTTTAGAAGTATATGTGAGGCTTTGTTTATGTACATCATATGCAGACCATAAGAGGGATTTAGATTCTCCAGAATATGACACCCTCTTCTGAAGTGTCTGAAGACAGCTACAGTGTACTTATATCTAATAAATACATAAATAAATAAATAAATAAATAAATAAATAAATAAATAAATAAACATTTTTAAAATGTATAAGAAAGAAAGAAAAACCAGACAGGCCTGCAATCCTTGTCTGTCTGTCTGTATGTATGTCTGTCTGATCCCCTGGAACTGGAGATGGGCCACAATATAGTTGCTGGTAGTTGATCCCAGGTCCTCTGGAAGAGGAGACAATGCTGTTAATTGTTGAGCCCTTTCAGTGGCCCCACCCATCTTTAAATTTTTAGAAGTATATGTGAGGCTGTGTTTATGTACATCATATGCAGACCATAAGAAAGATATAGATTCTCCAGAATCTGACACCCTCTTCTGGAGAGTCTGAAGACAGCTACAGTGTACTTATATCTAATAAATAAATAAATAAATAAATAAATAAATAAATAAATAAATAAATAAACATTTTTTTTAAAGTATAAGAAAGAAAGAAAGACCAGGCAGGCCTCCATCCTTATCTCTGTCAGTCTGTCTGTCTGACTGTCTGATACCCTGGAACTGGAGATGAGCCACCATATAGTTGCTGGGAGTTTATCCAAGGTTCTCTGGAAGAGGAAGCAATGCTGTTAATTGTTGAGCCATTTTTGGGGCCCCACCCATCTTTAAATTTTTAGAAGAAAATGTGAGTCTGTGTTTATGTACATCATATGCAGACCATAAGAGGGATATAGATTCTCCAGAATCTGACACCCTCTTCTGGAGTGTCTGAAGACAGCTACAGTGTACTTATATCTAATAAATAAATAGATAAATAAATAAATAAATAAATAATTAAACATTTTTTAAAAAGGATAAGAAAGAAAGAAAGAACAGGCAGGCCTGCCATCCATATATCTGTCTGTCTGTCTGTCTGTCTATCTGATCCCCGGGAACTGGAGATGGGCCACCATATAGTTGCTGGTAGTTGATCCAAGGTTCTCTGGAAGAGGAGACAATGCTGTTAATTGTTGAGCCCTTTCAGTGGCCCCACACTTCTTTAAATATTTAGAAGTATATGTGAGGCCTTTTTATGTACATCATATTCAGATTATAAGAGGATTAGATTCTCCAGAATCTGACACCCTCTACTGGAGTGTCTGAAGACAGCTACAGTGTACTTATATATAATAAATACATAAATAAATAAATAATCATTTTTTAAAAAGGATAAGAAAGAAAGTAAGACCAGGCAGGCCTGCCATCCTTATCTCTGTCTGTCTGTCTGTCTGTCTGTCTGTCTGATCCCCTGGAAGTGGAGATGGGCTACCATATAGTTGCTGGTAGTTGATCCCAGGTTCTCTGGAAGAGGAGACAATGCTGTTAATTGTTGAACCCTATCAGTGGCCCTACCCATCTTTAAATTTTTAGAAGTGTATGTGAGGCTGTGTTTATGTACATCATATGCAGACGAGAAGAGGGATTTAGATTCATCAGAATCTGACACCTTCTTCTGGAGTGTCTGAAGACAACTACAGTGTACTTATATCTAATAAATACAAAAATAAATAAGTAAATAAAGAAATAAACATTATTTAAACCAGATAAGAAAGAAAGAAAGACCAGGCAGGCCTGCCATCCTTATCTCTTCTGTCTGTCTGTCTGTCTGTCGTTCTGATCCCCTGGAACTGGAGATGGACCACCATATAGGTGCTGGTAGTTGATCACAGGTTCTCTGGAAGAGGACACAATGCTGTTAATTGTTGAGCGCTTTCAGTGGCCCCACCCATCGTTAAATTTTTAGTAGTATATGTGAGGCTGTGTTTATGTACATCATATGCAGACCATAAGAGGGATTTAGATTCTCCAGAATCTGACACCCTCTTCTGGAGTGTCTGAAGACAGCTACAGTGTACTTATATCTAATAAATACATAAATAAATAAACATTTTTTAAAAAGGATAAGAAAGAAAGACCAGGCAGGACTGCCATCCTTATCCTTGTCTGTCTGTCTGTCTCTCTGATCCCCTGGGAGTGGAGATGGGCCACCATATAGTTGCAGGTAGTTGATCCCAGGTTCTCTGGAAGAGAAGACAATGCTGTTAATTGTTGAGCCCTTTCAGTGGCTCCACCTATCTTTAAATTTTTAGATGTATATGTGAGGCTGTGTTTATGTACATCATATGCAGACCATAAGAGGGATTTAGATTTTCGAGAATCTGACACCCTCCTCTGGAGTGTCTGAAGACAACTACAGTGTACTTATATCTAATAAATAAATAAATAAATAAATAAATAAATAAATAAATAAACATTTTTTAAAAGGATAAGAAAGAAAGAAGGACAAGGCAGGCCTGCCCTCCTTATCTCTGTCTGTCTGTCTGTCTGTCTGATCCCCTGGAACTGGAGATGGGCCACCATATAGTTACTGCTAGTTGATCCCAGGTTCTGGTAGAGGAGACAATGCTGTTAATTGTTGAGCCGTTTCAGTGGCCCCACACATCTTTAAATTTTTAGAAGTATATGTGAGGCTGTGTTTATGTACATCATATGCAGACAATAAGAGGGATTTAGATTTCCAGAATATGACACCCTCTTCTGAAGTGTCTGAAGACAGCTACAGTGTACTTATATCTAATAAATACATACATTCATAAATAAATAAATAAATAAATAAATAAACATTTTTAAAATGTATAAGAAAGAAAGAAAAACCAGGCAGGCCTGCAATCCTTGTCTGTCTGTCTGTACGTATGTCTGTCTGATCTCCTGGAACTGGAGATGGGCCACAATATAGTTGCTGGTAGTTGATCCCAGGTACTCTGGAAGAGGAGACAATGCTGTTAATTGTTGAGCCCTTTCAGTGGCTCCACCTCTCTTTAAATTTTTAGATGTATATGTGAGGCTGTGTTTATGTACATCATATGCAGACCATAAGAGGGATTTATATTCTCCAGAATCTGACACCCTCTTCTGGAGTGTCTGAAGACAGCTACAGTGTACTTATATCTAATAAATATATAAATAAATAAACATTTTTTAAAAAGGATAAAAAGAAAGACCAGGCAGGCCTGCCATCCTTATCCTTGTCTGTCTGTCTGTCTCTCTGATCCCCTGGGAGTGGAGATGGGCCACCATATAGTTGCAGGTAGTTGATCCCAGGTTCTCTGGAAGAAGAGACAATGCTGTTAGTTGTTGAGCCCTTTCAGTGGTTCCACCTATCTTTAAATTTTTAGATGTATATGTGAGGCTGTGTTTATGTACATCATATGCAGACCATAAGAGGGATTTATATTCTCCAGAATCTGACACCCTCTTCTGGAGTGTCTGAAGACAACTACAGTGTACTTATATCTAATAAATAAATAAATAAATAAATAAATAAATAAACATTTTTAAAAGGATAAGAAAGAAAGAAAAACCAGGCAGGCCTGCCCTCCTTATCTCTGTCTGTCTGTCTGTCTGTCTGATCCCCTGGAACTGGAGATGGGCCACTATATAGTTGCTGGTAGTTGATCCCAGGTTCTCTGGAAGAAGAGACCCGCTGTTAATTGTTGAGCCCTTTCAGTGGCCCCACCCATCTTTAAATTTTTAGATGTATATGTGAGGCTGTGTTTATGTCCATCATATGCAGACCATAATAGGGATTTATATTCTCCAGAATCTGACACCCTCTTCTGGAGTGTCTGAAGACAACTACAGTGTACTTATATCTAATAAATACATAAATAAATAAACATTATTTTAAAAGGATAAGAAAGAAAGAAAAACCAGGGAGGCCTGCCACCCTTGTCTGTCTGTCTCTTTGTCTGCCTGATCCCCTGGAACTGGAGATGGGCCACCATATAGTTGCTGGTATTTGATCCCAGGTTCTCTGTTAGAGGAGACAATGCTGTTAATTGTTGAGCCTTTTCAGTGGCCCCACACATCTTTAAATTTTTAGAAGTATATGTGAGGCTGTGTTTATGTACATCATATGCAGACCATAAGAGGGATTTAGATTCTCCAGAATCTGTCGCCCTCTTGTGGAGTGTCTGAAGACAGCTACAGTGTACTTATATATAATAAATACATAAATAAATAAATAAACATTTTTTAAAAAGGATAAGAAAGAAAGTAAAACCAGGCAGGCCTGCAATCCTTTTCTGTCTATCTGTCTGTCTGATCCCCTAGAACTGGAGATGGGCCACCATATAGTTGCTGGTATTTGATCCCAGGTTCTCTGGTAGAGGAGACAATGCTGTTAATTTTTAGCCGTTTCAGTGGCCCCACACATCATTAAATTTTTAGAAGTATATGTGAGGCTTTGTTTATGTACATCATATGCAGACCATAAGAGGGATTTAGATTCTCCAGAATATGACACCCTCTTCTGAAGTGTCTGAATACAGCTACAGTGTACTTATATCTAATAAATACATAAATAAATAAATAAATAAATAAATAAATAAATAAATAAATAAACATTTTTAAAATGTATAAGAAAGAAAGAAAAACCAGACAGGCCTGCAATCCTTGTCTGTCTGTCTGTATGTATGTCTGTCTGATCCCCTGGAACTGGAGATGGGCCACAATATAGTTGCTGGTAGTTGATCCCAGGTCCTCTGGAAGAGGAGACAATGCTGTTAATTGTTGAGCCCTTTCAGTGGCCCCACCCATCTTTAAATTTTTAGAAGTATATGTGAGGCTGTGTTTATGTACATCATATGCAGACCATAAGAAAGATATAGATTCTCCAGAATCTGACACCCTCTTCTGGAGAGTCTGAAGACAGCTACAGTGTACTTATATCTAATAAATGCATAAATAAATAAATAAATAAATAAATAAATAAATAAATAAACATTTTTTAAAAAGGATAAGAAAGAAAGAAAAACCAGGCAGGCCTGCCCTCCTTATTTCTGTCTGTCTGTCTGTCTGTCTGATCCCCTGGAACTGGAGATGGGCTACCATATAGTTGCTGGTAGATGATCCCAGGTTCTCTGGAAGAAGAGAAAATGCTGTTAATTGTTGAGCCCTTTCAGTGGCCCCACCCATCTTAAATTTTTAGAAGTGTATGTGAATCTGTGTTTATGTCCATCATATGCAGACCATAAGAGGGATTTATATTCTCCAGAATGTGACACCCTCTTCTGGAGTGTCTGAAGACAGCTACAGTGTACTTATATCTAATAAATACATAAATAAATAAATAAACATTTTTTAAAAAGGATAAGAAAGAAAGAAAAACCAGGGAGGCCTGCCACCCTTGTCTGTCTGTCTCTTTGTCTGCCTGATTCCCTGGAACTGGAGATGGGACACCATATAGTTGCTGGTAGTTCATCCCAGGTTCTCTGGTAGAGGAGACAATGTTGTTAATTGTTGAGCCCTCTCAGAGGCCCCACACATCTTTAAATTTTTAGAAGTATATGTGAGGCTGTGTTTATGTACATCATATGCAGACCATAAGAGGGATTTAGATTCTCCAGAATCTGACACCCTCTTCTGGAGTGTCTGAAGACAGCTACAGTGTACTTATATATAATAAATAAATAAATAAATAAATAAATAAATAAATAAATAAACATTTTTTAAAAAGGATAAGAAAGAAAATAAAACCAGGCAGGCCTGCAATCCTTGTCTGTCTGTCTGTCTGTCTGAACCCCTGGAACTGTAGATGGGCCACCATATAGTTGCTGATAGTTGATCCCACATTGTCTGGAAGAGGAGACAATGCTGTTAATTATTGAGCCGTTTCAGTGGCCCCACACATCTTTAACTTTTTAGAAGTATATGTGAGGCTGTGTTTATGTACATCATATGCAGACCATAAGAGGGATTTAGATTCTTCAGAATATGACACCCACTTCTGAAGTGTCTGAAGATAGCTACAGTGTACTTATATCTAATAAATACATATATAAATAAATAAACATTTTTAAAATGTATAAGAAAGAAAGAAAAACCAGGCAGGCCTGCAATCCTTGTCTGTCTGTCTGTCTGTCTGTCTGTCTTATCCCCTGGAACTTGAGATGGGCCACAATATAGTTGCTGGTAGTTGATCCCAGGTCCTCTGGAAGAGGAGACAATGCTGTTCATTGTTGAGCCCTTTCAGTGGCCCCACCCATCTTTAAATTTTTAGAAATATATGTGAGGTTGTGTTTATGTACATCATATGCAGACCATAAGAGGGATATAGATTCTCCAGAATCTGACACCCTCTTCTGGAGAGTCTGAAGACAGCTACAGTGTACTTATATCTAATAAATAAATAAATAAATAAATAAATAAATGAATGAATAAATAAATAAATAAACATTTTTTAAAAAGGATAAGAAAGTATGAAAAATCAGGCAGGCCTGCCATCCTTATCTCTGTCTGTCTGTCTGTCTATCTTATCCCCTGGAACTTGAGATGGGCCACCATATAGTTGCTGGAAGTTGATCCCACGTTGTCTGGAAGAGGAGACAATGGTGTTCATTGTTGAGCCCTTTCAGTGGGCCCACCCATCTTTAAATTTTTAGAAGTATATGTGAGGCTGTGTTTATGTACATCATATGCAGACCATAAGAGGGATATAGATTCTTCAGAATCTGACACCCTCTTCTGGAGTGTCTGAAGATAGCTACAGTGTACTTATATCTAATAAATACATATATAAATAAATAAATAAATAAACAAACATTTTTTAAAAAGGATAAGAAAGAAAGAAAGACCAGGCAGGACTGCCATCCTTATCTCTGTCTGTCTGTCTGTCTGTCTGATCCTCTGGAACTGGAGATGGGCCACCATAGAGTTGCTTGTAGTTGATCCCAGGTTCTCTGGAAGAGGAGACAATGCTGTTAATTGTTGAGCCCTTTCAGTGGGCCCACCCATCTTTAAATTTTTAGAAGTATATGTGAGGCTGTGTTTATGTACATCATATGCAGACCATAAGAGGGATTTAGATTCTCCAGAATCTGTCGCCCTCTTGTGGAGTGTCTGAAGACAGCTACAGTGTACTTATATATAATAAATACATAAATAAATAAATAAACATTTTTTAAAAAGGATAAGAAAGAAAGTAAAACCAGGCAGGCCTGCAATCCTTTTCTGTCTATCTGTCTGTCTGATCCCCTAGAACTGGAGATGGGCCACCATATAGTTGCTGGTATTTGATCCCAGGTTCTCTGGTAGAGGAGACAATGCTGTTAATTTTTAGCCGTTTCAGTGGCCCCACACATCATTAAATTTTTAGAAGTATATGTGAGGCTTTGTTTATGTACATCATATGCAGACCATAAGAGGGATTTAGATTCTCCAGAATATGACACCCTCTTCTGAAGTGTCTGAATACAGCTACAGTGTACTTATATCTAATAAATACATAAATAAATAAATAAATAAATAAATAAACATTTTTAAAATGTATAAGAAAGAAAGAAAAACCAGACAGGCCTGCAATCCTTGTCTGTCTGTCTGTATGTATGTCTGTCTGATCCCCTGGAACTGGAGATGGGCCACAATATAGTTGCTGGTAGTTGATCCCAGGTCCTCTGGAAGAGGAGACAATGCTGTTAATTGTTGAGCCCTTTCAGTGGCCCCACCCATCTTTAAATTTTTAGAAGTATATGTGAGGCTGTGTTTATGTACATCATATGCAGACCATAAGAAAGATATAGATTCTCCAGAATCTGACACCCTCTTCTGGAGAGTCTGAAGACAGCTACAGTGTACTTATATCTAATAAATGCATAAATAAATAAATAAATAAATAAATAAATAAATAAACATTTTTTAAAAAGGATAAGAAAGAAAGAAAAACCAGGCAGGCCTGCCCTCCTTATTTCTGTCTGTCTGTCTGTCTGTCTGATCCCCTGGAACTGGAGATGGGCTACCATATAGTTGCTGGTAGATGATCCCAGGTTCTCTGGAAGAAGAGAAAATGCTGTTAATTGTTGAGCCCTTTCAGTGGCCCCACCCATCTTAAATTTTTAGAAGTGTATGTGAATCTGTGTTTATGTCCATCATATGCAGACCATAAGAGGGATTTATATTCTCCAGAATGTGACACCCTCTTCTGGAGTGTCTGAAGACAGCTACAGTGTACTTATATCTAATAAATACATAAATAAATAAATAAACATTTTTTAAAAAGGATAAGAAAGAAAGAAAAACCAGGGAGGCCTGCCACCCTTGTCTGTCTGTCTCTTTGTCTGCCTGATTCCCTGGAACTGGAGATGGGACACCATATAGTTGCTGGTAGTTCATCCCAGGTTCTCTGGTAGAGGAGACAATGTTGTTAATTGTTGAGCCCTCTCAGAGGCCCCACACATCTTTAAATTTTTAGAAGTATATGTGAGGCTGTGTTTATGTACATCATATGCAGACCATAAGAGGGATTTAGATTCTCCAGAATCTGACACCCTCTTCTGGAGTGTCTGAAGACAGCTACAGTGTACTTATATATAATAAATAAATAAATAAATAAATAAATAAATAAATAAATAAACATTTTTTAAAAAGGATAAGAAAAAAAATAAAACCAGGCAGGCCTGCAATCCTTGTCTGTCTGTCTGTCTGTCTGAACCCCTGGAACTGTAGATGGGCCACCATATAGTTGCTGATAGTTGATCCCACATTGTCTGGAAGAGGAGACAATGCTGTTAATTATTGAGCCGTTTCAGTGGCCCCACACATCTTTAACTTTTTAGAAGTATATGTGAGGCTGTGTTTATGTACATCATATGCAGACCATAAGAGGGATTTAGATTCTTCAGAATATGACACCCACTTCTGAAGTGTCTGAAGATAGCTACAGTGTACTTATATCTAATAAATACATATATAAATAAATAAACATTTTTAAAATGTATAAGAAAGAAAGAAAAACCAGGCAGGCCTGCAATCCTTGTCTGTCTGTCTGTCTGTATGTCTGTCTTATTCCCTGGAACTTGAGATGGGCCACAATATAGTTGCTGGTAGTTGATCCCAGGTCCTCTGGAAGAGGAGACAATGCTGTTCATTGTTGAGCCCTTTCAGTGGCCCCACCCATCTTTAAATTTTTAGAAATATATGTGAGGTTGTGTTTATGTACATCATATGCAGACCATAAGAGGGATATAGATTCTCCAGAATCTGACACCCTCTTCTGGAGAGTCTGAAGACAGCTACAGTGTACTTATATCTAATAAATAAATAAATAAATAAATAAATAAATAAATAAATGAATGAATAAATAAATAAATAAACATTTTTTAAAAAGGATAAGAAAGTATGAAAAATCAGGCAGGCCTGCCATCCTTATCTCTGTCTGTCTGTCTGTCTATCTTATCCCCTGGAACTTGAGATGGGCCACCATATAGTTGCTGGAAGTTGATCCCACGTTGTCTGGAAGAGGAGACAATGGTGTTCATTGTTGAGCCCTTTCAGTGGGCCCACCCATCTTTAAATTTTTAGAAGTATATGTGAGGCTGTGTTTATGTACATCATATGCAGACCATAAGAGGGATATAGATTCTTCAGAATCTGACACCCTCTTCTGGAGTGTCTGAAGATAGCTACAGTGTACTTATATCTAATAAATACATATATAAATAAATAAATAAATAAACAAACATTTTTTAAAAAGGATAAGAAAGAAAGAAAGACCAGGTAGGACTGCCATCCTTATCTCTGTCTGTCTGTCTGTCTGTCTGATCCTCTGGAACTGGAGATGGGCCACCATAGAGTTGCTTGTAGTTGATCCCAGGTTCTCTGGAAGAGGAGACAATGCTGTTAATTGTTGAGCCCTTTCAGTGGGCCCACCCATCTTTAAATTTTTAGAAGTATATGTGAGGCTGTGTTTATGTACATCATATGCAGACCATAAGAGGGTTTTAGATTCTCCAGAATATGACACCCTCTTCCAGAGTGTCTGAAGACAGCTACAGTGTACTTATATCTAATAAATACATAAATAAATAAATAAACATTTTTTAAAAAGAATAAGAAAGAAAGAAAGACCAGGCAGGCCTGCCACCTTGTCTGTCTGTCTGTCTGTCTGTCTGTCTGTCTGTATATCTGTCAGATACCCTGGAACTGGAGATGGGCCACCATATAGTTGCTGGTAGTAGATCCCAGGTTCCCTGGAAGAGGAGACAATGCTGTTAATTGTTGAGCCCTTTCAGTGGCCCCACCCATCTTTAAATTTTTAGAAGTATATGTGAGGCTGTGTTCATGTACATCATATGCAGACCATAAGAGGGATATTGATTCTCCAGAATCTGACACCCTCTTCTGGAGAGTCTGAAGACAGCTACAGTGTACTTATATCTAATAAATACATAAATAAACAAATAAACATTTTTAAAAAAGGATAATAAAGAAAGAGAGACCAGGCAGGCCTGCCATCCTTGTCTGTAAGTCTGTCTGTGTGATCCCCTGGAACTGGAGATTGGCCACCATATAATTGCTGGTAGTTGATCCCAGGTTCTCTGGAAGAGGAGTCAGTTCTGTTAATTGTTGAGCCCTTTCAGTGGCCCCACCCATCTTTAAATTTTTAGAAGTATATGTGAGGCTGTGTTCATGTACATCATATGCAGACCATAAGAGGGATATAGATTCTCCAGAATCTGACACCCTTTTCGGGAGTGTTTGAAGACAGCTACAGTGTACTTATATCTAATAAATTCATACTTAAATTAATAAACATTTTTTAAAAAGGATAAGAAAGAATGAAAGACCAGGTAGGCCTGCCATCCTTAACTCTATCTGTCTGTATGTATGTCTGTCTGTCTGATCCCCTGGAACTGGAGATGGGCCACCATATAGTTGCTGGTAGTTGATCCCAGGATCTCTATAAGAGGAGACAATGATGTTAATTGTTGATCCCTTTCATTGGCCCCACACATCTTTAAATTTTTAGAAGTAAATGTGAGGCTGTGTTTATGTACATCATATGCAGACCATAAGAGGGATTTAGATTCATCAGTATCTGACACCCTCTTCTGGAGAGTCTGAAGACAGCTACAGTGTACTTATATCTAATAAATGCATAAATAAATAAATAAATAAATAAATAAATGAATGAATAAATAAATAAATAAATAAATAAATAAATAAACATTTTTTAAAAAGGATAAGAAAGAAAGAAAAACCAGGCAGGCCTGCCCTCCTTATTTCTGTCTGTCTGTCTGTCTGTCTGATCCCCTGGAACTGGAGATGGGCTACCATATAGTTGCTGGTAGTTGATCCCAGGTTCTCTGGAAGAAGAGAAAATGCTGTTAATTGTTGAGCCCTTTCAGTGGCCCCACCCATCTTAAATTTTTAGAAGTGTATGTGAATCTGTGTTTATGTCCATCATATGCAGACCATAAGAGGGATTTATATTCTCCAGAATGTGACACCCTCTTCTGGAGTGTCTGAAGACAGCTACAGTGTACTTATATCTAATAAATACATAAATAAATAAATAAACATTTTTTAAAAAGGATAAGAAAGAAAGAAAAACCAGGGAGGCCTGCCACCCTTGTCTGTCTGTCTCTTTGTCTGCCTGATTCCCTGGAACTGGAGATGGGACACCATATAGTTGCTGGTAGTTCATCCCAAGTTCTCTGGTAGAGGAGACAATGCTGTTAATTGTTGAGCCCTCTCAGAGGCCCCACACATCTTTAAATTTTTAGAAGTATATGTGAGGCTGTGTTTATGTACATCATATGCAGACCATAAGAGGGATTTAGATTCTCCAGAATCTGACACCCTCTTCTGGAGTGTCTGAAGACAGCTACAGTGTACTTATATATAATAAATAAATAAATAAATAAATAAATAAATAAATAAATAAATAAATAAATAAACATTTTTTAAAAAGGATAAGAAAGAAAATAAAACCAGGCAGGCCTGCAATCCTTGTCTGTCTGTCTGTCTGTCTGAACCCCTGGAACTGTAGATGGGCCACCATATAGTTGCTGATAGTTGATCCCACATTGTCTGGAAGAGGAGACAATGCTGTTAATTATTGAGCCGTTTCAGTGGCCCCACACATCTTTAACTTTTTAGAAGTATATGTGAGGCTGTGTTTATGTACATCATATGCAGACCATAAGAGGGATTTAGATTCTTCAGAATATGACACCCACTTCTGAAGTGTCTGAAGATAGCTACAGTGTACTTATATCTAATAAATACATATATAA
This sequence comes from Mus caroli, assembly GCF_978045245.1. Taxonomy (NCBI): domain Eukaryota; kingdom Metazoa; phylum Chordata; class Mammalia; order Rodentia; family Muridae; genus Mus; species Mus caroli. The sequence goes on along the minus strand of NW_028227821.1, from coordinate 44,081 downwards.
ATAAATAAACATTTTTAAAATGTATAAGAAAGAAAGAAAAACCAGGCAGGCCTGCAATCCTTGTCTGTCTGTCTGTCTGTCTGTCTGTCTTATCCCCTGGAACTTGAGATGGGCCACAATATAGTTGCTGGTAGTTGATCCCAGGTCCTCTGGAAGAGGAGACAATGCTGTTCATTGTTGAGCCCTTTCAGTGGCCCCACCCATCTTTAAATTTTTAGAAATATATGTGAGGTTGTATTTATGTACATCATATGCAGACCATAAGAGGGATATAGATTCTCCAGAATCTGACACCCTCTTCTGGAGAGTCTGAAGACAGCTACAGTGTACTTATATCTAATAAATAAATAAATAAATAAATAAATAAATAAATAAATAAATGAATGAATGAATAAATAAATAAATAAACATTTTTTAAAAAGGATAAGAAAGTATGAAAAATCAGGCAGGCCTGCCATCCTTATCTCTGTCTGTCTGTCTGTCTATCTTATCCCCTGGAACTTGAGATGGGCCACCATATAGTTGCTGGAAGTTGATCCCACGTTGTCTGGAAGAGGAGACAATGGTGTTCATTGTTGAGCCCTTTCAGTGGGCCCACCCATCTTTAAATTTTTAGAAGTATATGTGAGGCTGTGTTTATGTACATCATATGCAGACCATAAGAGGGATATAGATTCTTCAGAATCTGACACCCTCTTCTGGAGTGTCTGAAGATAGCTACAGTGTACTTATATCTAATAAATACATATATAAATAAATAAATAAATAAACAAACATTTTTTAAAAAGGATAAGAAAGAAAGAAAGACCAGGCAGGACTGCCATCCTTATCTCTGTCTGTCTGTCTGTCTGTCTGATCCTCTGGAACTGGAGATGGGCCACCATAGAGTTGCTTGTAGTTGATCCCAGGTTCTCTGGAAGAGGAGACAATGCTGTTAATTGTTGAGCCCTTTCAGTGGGCCCACCCATCTTTAAATTTTTAGAAGTATATGTGAGGCTGTGTTTATGTACATCATATGCAGACCATAAGAGGGATTTAGATTCTCCAGAATATGACACCCTCTTCCAGAGTGTCTGAAGACAGCTACAGTGTACTTATATCTAATAAATACATAAATAAATAAATAAACATTTTTTAAAAAGAATAAGAAAGAAAGAAAGACCAGGCAGGCCTGCCACCTTGTCTGTCTGTCTGTCTGTCTGTCTGTCTGTCTGTATATCTGTCAGATACCCTGGAACTGGAGATGGGCCACCATATAGTTGCTGGTAGTAGATCCCAGGTTCCCTGGAAGAGGAGACAATGCTGTTAATTGTTGAGCCCTTTCAGTGGCCCCACCCATCGTTAAATTTTTAGAAGTATATGTGAGGCTGTGTTCATGTACATCATATGCAGACCATAAGAGGGATATTGATTCTCCAGAATCTGACACCCTCTTCTGGAGAGTCTGAAGACAGCTACAGTGTACTTATATCTAATAAATACATAAATAAACAAATAAACATTTTTAAAAAAGGATAATAAAGAAAGAGAGACCAGGCAGGCCTGCCATCCTTGTCTGTAAGTCTGTCTGTGTGATCCCCTGGAACTGGAGATTGGCCACCATATAATTGCTGGTAGTTGATCCCAGGTTCTCTGGAAGAGGAGTCAGTTCTGTTAATTGTTGAGCCCTTTCAGTGGCCCCACCCATCTTTAAATTTTTAGAAGTATATGTGAGGCTGTGTTCATGTACATCATATGCAGACCATAAGAGGGATATAGATTCTCCAGAATCTGACACCCTTTTCGGGAGTGTTTGAAGACAGCTACAGTGTACTTATATCTAATAAATTCATACTTAAATTAATAAACATTTTTTAAAAAGGATAAGAAAGAATGAAAGACCAGGTAGGCCTGCCATCCTTAACTCTATCTGTCTGTATGTATGTCTGTCTGTCTGATCCCCTGGAACTGGAGATGGGCCACCATATAGTTGCTGGTAGTTGATCCCAGGATCTCTATAAGAGGAGACAATGATGTTAATTGTTGATCCCTTTCATTGGCCCCACACATCTTTAAATTTTTAGAAGTAAATGTGAGGCTGTGTTTATGTACATCATATGCAGACCATAAGAGGCATATAGATTCTCCAGAATCTGACACCCTCTTCTGGAGTTTCTGAAGACAGCTACAGTGTACTTATATCTAATAAATAAATAAATAAATAAATAAATATATTAATTAATTAATTAATTAACATTTTTAAAAAGGGATAAGAAAGAATGAAAAACCAGGCAGGCCTGCCATCCTTGTCTGTCTTTCTCTCTGTCTGTCTGTCTTGCGTAGCCCCTTGAGTAGCCTAGCCTAGTCCCTTGCCTTGACTAGCCCAGCCCCTTACCTAGCCTAGCCTAGCCCAGCCCTGCCTTGCCTAGCCCTGCCTATCCCTGTCTTTAACCAGGCTGGCCTTGAACTCAGAAACTGACTGCCTCTGCCTCCAGAGTGCTCTCATTAAGAGCTCGAGCCACCACTGACTGTTGGGTTTTCTAAGTCTTACATAGGTATGGTCTGTTTCTCAGCTGTGAAACCCTAATTAACACATGTAGTCTGTCCTAGGTCAGCCATAGCTACAGACTGAGGCCTTTTCTAAAACAAAACAAAAGAAAACAAAAAATAGAAATAATAAAATAAATAAATTAAGCAATCACATGATATCTTTTCTTTCTTTCAGTGATACTCAGAGCTTGAAGCAGTTCACCCATGAGACCTCAGCTCCGGACATTGAGGCTCTTTCCCTAACAAGTATTATGGCTGAACCTGAGGGGTTCTACTGCTGATTTGTGTCCCCCACTTTAAAAAAATAGTTGTTTTCAAAGGCTGCAGGTTTTTAGCCCTGTTCCTTGTTACAGTTGAGTCACAGCCCTGAAAGTTCAGTGGTAGTTAAAGGCACTGAGAAGGGCTTCCTATAGACATCAAAGACCAAGTCTTTGTTTTTAAAAAGTTAATCTGGATTCCCCCACCCCCTGGCATCCTTAGAATTCCTAGAAAGGAAGGCAGGGACCTGGGCAGAAGGGTGCAAGGCTACTGGTGTTTGTAAGTGGTAACAGAAAGCTTTCTCTTGTTGGTACCCTACCCCAAGTTACACTGTCACTTCTTTTTCCTAGTTGTTGTTTTGTTGGTTTGTATTCTCAACATAGACCCTTTTCCTTCCTAACCTTGGCTGTCCTGAACCTTACTGTCCTTGAACTCAGTGATTTGCCTGTCTTGCTGGGATGAAACTGTGAGCTACCATCCAGAAGGAAGCACCCTGCTGAGGTTAGATTGGGGTCTCTTCCATTTTCCTCTATGAACATGCATATGGCAGGCCTGTTCTTTCTTTTTTACTTTTCCTTTTCTTTTTAAAGATTTATTTATTTATTATATTTAAGTATGCTGTAGCTATCTTCAGACAGTCCAGAAGAGGGTGTCAGATTCTGAAGAATCTAAATCATTCTTATTGTCTGCATATGATGTATATAAACACAGCCTCACATATACTCAAAAAAAAAGAAAGATGTGGCTACAGAGAGGGCTCAACAATTAAGAGCATTGTCTCCTCTTCCAGAGAACCTGGGCTCAATTACCAGTATTATATATGGTGGCCCATCTCCAGTTCCAGGGGATCTAATACTCTGTTCTGGAGTCTGTTGGCACAGCATACACATGCAAAACATTCTTACACAATCATTGAGAGAGGAGAGAGAGGGGTTGAGAGAGAGGGGAGGTAATCATACCTCCTGACGAGTTTGAAGACCTGAGCTTCATCACTCACACAAATAAATAAATGCAAAATATTTTTTTATAAATAAACTCTGCCATTGCCCTTTAAAAATTCCTAGAAAACAAGTTTTATAAGCAACAGTTATATTTACTATATCTAAAGGACAGTCATGAGCATATTCAATAAATAGAAAAAGGCCTGTTAGTCTTAGAAATGGAAAAGACAAACCAAGGAAGGTTTGCAATTACATAATGAGGCAGCTCAGCCCAGCTCTAAGGTTGGAAATAAGACTCGAGAATAGGATACACCTGAAGACAGCCAGCCATTGTTTTTTGTTTTGGAGGCTGAAAGGATACACCTGAAGACAGCCAATGCTGTGTGATGGTGATCTGGTATTTTTTTTTTTAATTTTTAAAAACTTTAACACTTTTTATAAAACTTTTATAAAAACTTTTTATTCTCTCTCTCTTTCTCTCTCTCTTTCTCTCTCTCTCTCTTTCTCTCTCTCTCTTTCTCTCTCTCTCTTTCTCTCTCTCTCTCTTTCTCTCTCTCTCTTTCTCTCTCTCTCTCTTTCTCTCTCTCTCTCTTTCTCTCTCTCTCTCTTTCTCTCTCTCTCTCTTTCTCTCTCTCTTTCTCTCTCTCTCTCTCTTTCTCTCTCTCTCTCTCTTTCTCTCTCTCTCTCTCCTCTCACTCTCCCTCTCTCTCTCCCTCTCTCTCTCTCTCTCTTTCTTTCTTTCTCACCCTAGCCCCTACCCTAGCCCCTACCCTAGCCCTGTCTTTCAACAGGGTGGCCTCGAACTCAGAAACTGACTGCTTCTGCCTACAGAGTGCTCTCATTAAGAGCTTGAGCCACCACTGAATGTCCGGTTTTCTAAGCCTTACCTTGCTCTTGGTGTCTGTTCTCAGCTGTGAAACCCTAATTAACACAAGTAGGCAGTCCTGGGTCAGCATGAGCTACAGACTGAGGACTTTTCTAAAAACAAATAAAACAAAACAAAACAACAAATAGAAATAATAAAATACATAAATTAAGCAACCACAGCACAGCTTATCTCTATCTAGGTGGTACTCAGAAATTCCAGCAGTTGGCCTGTGACACCGCAGCTCACTATATGTGAGGCTGTGTTTATGTACATCATATGCAGACCATAAGAGGGATTTAGATTCTCCAGAATCTGACACCCTCTTCTGGAGTGTCTGAACAGCTACAGTGTACTTATATCTAATAAATAAATAAATAAATAAATAAATAAATAAATAAATAAATAAACATTTTTTAAAAAAAAAGGATAAGAAAGAAAGAAAGACCAGGCAGGCCTGCCATCCTTATCACTGTCTGTATGTCTGTCTGTCTGATCCCCTGGAACTGGAGATGGGCCACCATATAGTTGCTGGTAGTTGATCCCAGGTACTCTGGAAGAGGAGACAATGCTGTTAATTGTTGAGCTTTTAGAGTGGCCCCATCCTTCTTTAAATTTTTAGAAGTATATGTGAAGCTGTGTTTATGTACATCATATGCAGACCATAAGAGGGATTTAGATTCTCCAGAATCTGACACCGTCTTCTGGAGTGTCTGAACAGCTACAGTGTACTTATATCTAATAAATAAATAAATAAATAAATAAATAAATAAATAAATAAATAAATAAATAAACATTTTGTAAAAAGGATAAGACAGAAAGAAAGACCAGGCAGGCCTGCCATCCTTATCCTTGTCTGTCTGTCTGTCTGTCTGATACCCTGGGAGTGGAGATGGGCCACCATATAGTTTCAGGTAGTTGATCCCACGTTCTCTGGAAGAAGAGAAAATGCTGTTAATTGTTGAGCCCTTTCAGTGGGCCCACCCATCGTTTAATTTTTAGAAGTATATGTGAGGCTGTGTTTATGTACATCATATGCAGACCATAAGAGGGATTTAGATTCTCCAGAAGATGAAAACCTCTTCTGGAGTGTCTGAAGACAGCTACAGTGTACTTATATCTAATAAATACATAAATAAATAAATAAACATTATTTTAAAAGGATAAGAAAGAAAGAAAGACCAGGCAGTCCTGCCCTCCTTATCTCTGTCTGTCTGTCTGTGTGTCTGATCCCCTGGAACTGGAGATGGGCCACCATATAGTTGCTGGTAGTTGATCCCAGGTTCTGTGGAAGAAGAGACAATGCTGTTAATGGTTGAGCCTTTTCAGTGGCCCCACCCATCTTAAATTTTTAGAAGTGTATGTGAATCTGTGTTTATGTCCATCATATGCAGACCATAAGAGGGATTTATATTCTCCAGAATCTGACACCCGCTTCTAGAGTGTCTGAAGACAGCTACAGTGTACTTATATCTAATAAATAAATAAATAAATAAATAAATAAATATTTTTTAAAAAGGATAAGAAAGAAAGAAAAACCAGGGAGGCCTGCCACCCTTGTCTGTCTGTCTCTTTGTCTGTCTGATCCCCTGGAACTGGAGATGGGCCACCATATAGTTGCTGGTAGTTGATCCCAGGATCTCTATAAGAGGAGACAATGATGTTAATTGTTGATCCCTTTCATTGGCCCCACACATCTTTAAATTTTTAGAAGTATATGTGAGGCTGTGTTTATGTACATCATAAGCAGACCATAAGAGGGATTTAGATTCTCCAGAATCTGACACCCTCTTCTGGAGTGTCTGAAGACAGCTACAGTGTACTTATATCTAATAAATACATAAATAAATAAATAAACATTTTTTAAAAAGGATAAGAAAGAAAGTAAAACCAGGCAGGCCTGCAATCCTTATCTGTCTGTCTGTCTGTCTGTCTGATCCCCTAGAACTGGAGATGGGCCACCATATAGTTGCTGGTAGTTGATCCAAGGTTCTCTGGAAGAGGAGACAATGCTGTTAATTGTTGAGCCCTTTCAGTGGCCCCACACTTCTTTAAATATTTAGAAGTATATGTGAGGCTGTGTTTATGTACATCATATTCAGATTATAAGAGGATTTAGATTCTCCAGAATCTGACACCCTCTACTGGAGTGTCTGAAGACAGCTACAGTGTACTTATATATAATAAATTCATAAATGAATAAATATATGAATAAATAAATAAATAAATAAACATTTTTTAAAAAGGATAAGAAAAAAAGTAAGACCAGGCAGGCCTGCCATCCTTATCTCTGTCCGTCTGTCTGTCTGTCTGATCCCCTGGAACTGGAGATGGGCCACCATATAGTTGCTGGTAGTTGATCCAAGGTTCTCTGGAAGAGGAGACAATGCTGTTAATTGTTGAGCGCTTTCAGTGGCCCCACACTTCTTTAAATATTTAGAAGTATATGTGAGGCTGTTTTTATGTACATCATATTCAGATTATAAGAGGATTTAGATTCTCCAGAATCTGACACCCTCTACTGGAGTGTCTGAAGACAGCTACAGTGTACTTATATATAATAAATACATAAATAAATAAATAAATAAACATTTTTTAAAAAGGATAAGAAAGAAATTAAGACCAGGCAGGCCTGCCATCCTTATCTCTGTCTGTCTGTCTGTTTGTTTGTCTGATCACCTGGAACTGGAGATGGGCTACCATATAGTTGCTGGTAGTTGATACCAGGTTCTCTGGAAGAGGAGACAATGCTATTAATTGTTGACCCCTATTTGTGGCCCTACCCATCTTTAAATTTTTAGAAGTGTATGTGAGGCTTGTTTATGTACATCATATGCAGATCAGAAGAGGGATTTAGATTCATCAGTATCTGACACCCTCTTCTGGAGTGTCTGAAGACAACTACATTGTACTTATATCTAATAAATACATAAATAAATAAATAAATAAATAAATAAATAAATAAATAAATAAACAAACATTATTTTAAAAGGATAAGAAAGAAAGAAAGACCAGGCAGGACTGCCCTCTTTATCTCTGTCTGTCTGTCTGTCTGTCTGATCACCTGGAACTGGAGATGGGCCACCATATAGTTGCTGGTAGTTGAAGTATATGTGAGGCTGTTTTTATGTACATCATATTCAGATTATAAGAGGATTTAGATTCTCCAGAATCTGACACCCTCTACTGGAGTGTCTGAAGACAGCTACAGTGTACTTATATATAATAAATACATAAATAAATGAATAAATAAACATTTTTTAAAAAGGATAAGAAAGAAATTAAGACCAGGCAGGCCTGCCATCCTTATCTCTGTCTGTCTGTCTGTTTGTTTGTCTGATCACCTGGAACTGGAGATGGGCTACCATATAGTTGCTGGAAGGTTCTCTGGAAGAAGAGACAATGCTGTTAATTGTTGAGCCCTTTCAGTGTCCCCACCCATCTTAAATTTTTAGACGTGTATGTGAATCTGGGTTTATGTCCATCATATGCAGACCATATGAGGGATTTATATTCTCCAGAATCTGACACCCTCTTCTGGAGTGTCTGAAGACAGCTACAGTGTACTTATATCTAATAAATACATAAATAAATAAATAAATATTTTTTAAAAAGAATAAGAAAGAAAGAAAAACCAGGGAGGCCTGCCACCCTTGTCTGTCTGTCTCTTTGTCTGCCTGATCCCCTGGAACTGGAGATGGGCCACCATATAATTGCTGGTAGTGGATCCCAGGTTCTCTGGTAGAGGAGACAATCCTGTTAATTGTTGAGCCCTCTCAGTGGCCCCACACATCTTTAAATTTTTAGAAGTATATGTGAGGTTGTGTTTATGTACAACATATGCAGACCATAAGAGGGATTTAGATTCTCCAGAAGATGACACCCTCTTCTAGAGTGTCTGACGACAGCTACAGTGTACTTATATCTAATAAATAAATAAATAAATAAATAAATAAATAAATAAATAAATAAACATTTTTTTAAAAGTATAAGAAAGAAAGAAAGACCAGGCAGGCCTCCATCCTTATCTCTGTCTCTCTGTCAGACTGTCTGATACCCTGGAACTGGAGATGGGCCACCATATAGTTGCTGGTAGTTTATCCAAGGTTCTCTGGAAGAGGAGGCAATGCTGTTAATTGTTGAGCCATTTCTGGGGCCCCATCCATCTTTAAATTTTTAGAAGAAAATGTGAGTCTGTGTTTATGTACATCATATGCAGACCATAAGAGGGTTATAGATTCTCCAGAATCTGACACCCTCTTCTGGAGTGTCTGAAGACAGCTACAGTGAACTTATATCTAATAAATAAATAGATAAATAAATAAATAAATAAATATTTTTTAAAAAGGATAAGAAAGAAAGAAAGACCAGGCAGGCCTGCCATCCATATCGCTGTCTGTCTGTCTGTCTGTCTGTCTATCTGATCCCCGGGAACTGGAGATGGGCCACCATATAGTTGTATGTAGTTGATACAAGGTTCTCTGGAAGAGGAGACAATGCTATTAATTGTTGAGCCCTTTCAGTGGCCCCACACTTCTTTCAATATTTAGAACTATATGTGAGGCTGTGTTTATGTACATCATATTCAGATTATAAGAGGATTTAGATTCTCCAGAATCTGACACCCTCTACTGGAGTGTCTGAAGACAGCTACAGTGTACTTATATATAATAAATAAATAAATAAATAAAAATAAATAAATAAATAAATAAATAAATAAATAAATAAATAAACATTTTTTAAAAAGGATAAGAAAGAAATTAAGACCAGGCAGGCCTGCCATCCTTATCTCTGTCTGTCTGTCTGTCTGTCTGTCTGATCCCCTGGAACTGGAGATGGGCCACCATATAGTTTCTGGTAGTTGATCCAAGGTTCTCTGGAAGAGGAGACAATGCTGTTAATTGTTGAGCCCTTTCAGTGGCCCCACACTTCTTTAAATATTTAGAAGTATATGTGAGGCTGTGTTTATGTACATCATATTCAGATTATAAGAGGATTTAGATTCTCCAGAATCTGACACACTCTACTGGTGTGTCTGAAGACAGCTACAGTGTACTTAAAATAAATAAATAAATAAATAAATAAATAAATAAATAAATAAATAAACATTTTTTAAAAAGGATAAGAAAAAAAGCAAAACCAGGCAGGCCTGCCATCCTTATCTCTGTCTGTCTGTCTTTCTGTCTGTCTGTCTGATCCCCTGGAACTGGAGATGGGCTACCATATAGTTGCTGGTAGTTGATCCCAGGTTCTCTGGAAGAGGAGACAATGCTGTTAATTGTTGAACCCTATCAGTGGCCCCACCCATCTTTAAATTTGTAGAAGTGTATGTGAGGCTGTGTTTATGTACATCATATGCAGACCAGAAGAGGGATTTTGATTCATCAGAATCTGACATCCTATACTGAGGTGTCTGAAGACAGCTACAGTGTACTTATATCTAATAAATAAATAAATAAATAAATAAATAAATAAATAAATAAACATTTTTTAAAAAGGATAAGAAAGAAATTAAAACCAGGCAGGCCTGCAATCCTTGTCTGTCTGTCTGTCTGTCTGTCTTATCCCCTGGAACTGGAGATGGGCCACCATATAGTTGCTGCTAGTTGATCCCAGGTACTCTGGTAGAGGAGACAATGCTGTTAATTGTTGATCCGTTTCAGTGGCCCCACACATCTTTAAATTTTTAGAAGTATATGTGAGGCTGTGTTTATGTACATCATATGCAGACCATAAGAGGCATTTAGATTCTCCAGAATATGACACCCTCTTCTGAAGTGCCTGAAGACAGCTATAGTGTACTTATATCTAATAAATACATATATAAAAAAATAAACATTTTTAAAATGTATAAGAAAGAAAGAAAAACCAGGCAGGCCTGCAATCCTTGTCTGTCTGTCTGTATGTATGTATGTCTGATCCCCTGGAACTGGAGATGGGCCACAATATAGTTGCTGGTAGTTGATCCCAGGTCCTCTGGAAGATGAGACAATGCTGTTAATTGTTGAGCCCTTTCAGTGGCCCCACCCATCTTTAAATTTTTAGAAGTATATGTGAGGCTGTGTTTATGTACATCATATGCAGACCATAAGAGGGATATAGATTCTCCAGAATCTGACACCCTCTTCTGGAGAGTCTGAAGAAAGCTACAGTGTACTTATATCTAATAAATAAATAAATAAATAAATAAATAAATAAATGAATAAATAAATAAATAAACATTTTTAAAAAGGATATGAAAGAAAGAAAAATCAGGCAGGCTGCCATCCTTATCTCTGTCTGTCTGTCTGTCTATCTGATCCCCTGCAACTTGAGATGGGCCACCATATAGTTGCTGGTATTTGATCCCAAGTTCTCTGGAAAAGGAGACAATGGTGTTAATTGTTGAGCCCTTTCAGTGGGCCCACCCATCTTTAAATTTTTAGAAGTATATGTGAGGCTGTGTTTATGTACATCATATGCAGACCATAAGAGGGATTCAGATTCTCCAGAATATGACACCCTCTTCTAGAGTGTCTGAAGACAGCTACAGTGTACTTATATCTAATAAATACATAAATAAATAAATAAACATTATTTAAAAAGGATAAGAAAGAAAGAAAGACCAGGCAAGCCTGCCACCTTCTCTGTTTGTCTGTCTGTTGTCTATCTGTCAGATCCCCTGGAACTGGAGATGGGCCACCATATAGTTGCTGGTAGTTGATCCCAGGTTCTCTGGAAGAGGAGACAATGCTGTTAATTGTTGAGCCCTTTCAGTGGCCCCACCCATCTTTAAATTTTTAGAAGTATATGTGAGGCTGTGTTCATGTACATCATATGCAGACCATAAGAGGGATATAGATTCTCCAGAATCTGACACCCTCTTCTAGAGTGTCTGAAGACAGCTACAGTGTACTTATATCTAATAAATACATACATAAATAAATAAATGAATAAATGAATAAATAAATAAATAAACATTTTTTCAAAAGGATAAGAAAGAAAGAAAAATCAGGCAGGCTTGCCATCCTTATCTCTGTCTGTCTGTCTGTCTGTCTGTCTTATCCCCTGGAACTTGAGATGGGCCACCATATAGTTGCTTGTAGTTGATCCCACGTTCTCTGGAAGAAGAGAAAATGCTGTTAATTGTTGCGCCCTTTCAGTGGGCCCACCCATCGTTTAATTTTTAGAAGTATATGTGAGGCTGTGTTTATGTACATCATATGCAGACCATAAGAGGGATTTAGATTCTCCAGAAGATGACAACCTCTTCTGGAGTGTCTGAAGACAGCTACAGTGTACTTATATCTAATAAATACATAAATAAATAAATAAACATTATTATAAAAGGATAAGAAAGAAAGAAAGACCAGGCAGTCCTGCCCTCCTTATCTCTTTCTGTCTGTCTGTCTGTCTGATCCCCTGGAACTGGAGATGGGCCACCATATAGTTGTTGGTAGTTGATCCCAGGTTCTGTGGAAGAAGAGACAATGCTGTTAATGGTTGAGCCTTTTCAGTGGCCCCACCCATCTTAAATTTTTAGAAGTGTATGTGAATCTGTGTTTATGTCCATCATATGCAGACCATAAGAGGGATTTATATTCTCCAGAATCTGACACCCTCTTCTAGAGTGTCTGAAGACAGCTACAGTGTACTTATATCTAATAAATAAATAAATAAATAAATAAATATTTTTTAAAAAGGATAAGAAAGAAAGAAAAACCAGGGAGGCCTGCCACCCTTGTCTGTCTGTCTCTTTGTCTGCCTGATCCCCTGGAACTGGAGATGGGCCACCATATAGTTGCTGGTAGTTGATCCCAGGTTCTCTGGTAGAGGAGACAATCCTGTTAATTGTTGAGCCCTCTCAGTGGCCCCACACATCTTTAAATTTTTAGAAGTATATGTGAGGCTGTGTTTATGTACATAATAAGCAGACCATAAGAGGGATTTAGATTCTCCAGAATCTGACACCCTCTTCTGGAGTGTCTGAAGACAGATACAGTGTACTTATATCTAATAAATACATAAATAAATGTATAAATAAACTTTTTTTAAAAAAGGATAAGAAAGAATGAAAGACCAGGCAGGCCTGCCATCCTTATCACTGTCTGTATGTCTGTCTGTCTGATCCCCTGTAAATAGAGATGGGCCACCATATAGTTGCTGGTAGTTGATCCCAGGTACTCTGGAAGAGGAGACAATGCTGTTAATTGTTGAGCCCTTTCAGTGGCGCCACCCAACTTTAAATATTTAGAAGTATATGTGAGGCTGTGTTTATGTACATCATATGCAGACCATAAGAGGGATTTAGATTCTCCAGAATCTGACACCCTCTTCTGGAGTGTCTGAAGACAGCTAGAGTGTACTTATATCTAATAAATAAATAGATAAATAAATAAATAAATAAATAAACATTTTTTAAAAAGGATAAGAAAGAAAGAAAGACCAGGCAGGCCTGCCATCCATATCTCTGTCTGTCTGTCTGTCTGTGTATCTGATCCCCGGGAACTGGAGATGGGCCACCATATAGTTGCTGGTAGTTGATCCAAGGTTCTCTGGAAGAGGAGACAATGCTGTTAATTGTTGAGCCCTTTCAGTGGCCCCACACTTCTTTAAATATTTAGAAGTATATGTGAGGCTGTGTTTATGTACATCATATGCAGACCATAAGAGGGATTTAGATTCTCCAGAATCTGACACCCTCTTCTGGAGTGTCTGAAGACAGCTACAGTGAACTTATATCTAATAAATAAATAGATAAATAAATAAATAAATATTTTTAAAAAAGGATAAGAAAGAAAGAAAGACCAGGCAGGCCTGCCATCCATATCGCTGTCTGTCTGTCTGTCTGTCTGTCTATCTGATCCCCGGGAACTGGAGATGGGCCACCATATAGTTGTATGTAGTTGATACAAGGTTCTCTGGAAGAGGAGACAATGCTATTAATTGTTGAGCCCTTTCAGTGGCCCCACACTTCTTTCAATATTTAGAACTATATGTGAGGCTGTGTTTATGTACATCATATTCAGATTATAAGAGGATTTAGATTCTCCAGAATCTGACACCCTCTACTGGAGTGTCTGAAGACAGCTACAGTGTACTTATATATAATAAATAAATAAATAAATATAAATAAATAAATAAATAAACATTTTTTAAAAAGGATAAGAAAGAAATTAAGACCAGGCAGGCCTGCCATCCTTATCTCTCTCTGTCTGTCTGTCTGTCTGTCTGATCCCCTGGAACTGGAGATGGGCCACCATATAGTTTCTGGTAGTTGATCCAAGGTTCTCTGGAAGAGGAGACAATGCTGTTAATTGTTGAGCCCTTTCAGTGGCCCCACACTTCTTTAAATATTTAGAAGTATATGTGAGGCTGTGTTTATGTACATCATATTCAGATTATAAGAGGATTTAGATTCTCCAGAATCTGACACACTCTACTGGAGTGTCTGAAGACAGCTACAGTGTACTTATAATAAATAAATAAATAAATAAATAAATAAATAAACATTTTTTAAAAAGGATAAGAAAGAAAGCAAAACCAGGCAGGCCTGCCATCCTTATCTCTGTCTGTCTGTCTGTCTGTCTGTCTGATCCCCTGGAACTGGAGATGGGCTACCATATAGTTGCTGGTAGTTGATCCCAGGTTCTCTGGAAGAGGAGACAATGCTGTTAATTGTTGAACCCTATCAGTGGCCCCACCCATCTTTAAATTTGTAGAAGTGTATGTGAGGCTGTGTTTATGTACATCATATGCAGACCAGAAGAGGGATTTAGATTCATCAGAATCTGACATCCTCTTCTGGAGTGTCTGAAGACAGCTACAGTGTACTTATATCTAATAAATAAATAAATAAATAAATAAATAAATAAATAAATAAATAAACATTATTTAAACCGGATAAGAAAAAAAGAAAGACCAGGCAGGCCTACCATCCTTATCTCTGTCTGTCTGTCTGTCTGTCGTTCTGATCCCCTGGAACTGGAGATGGGCCAACATATAGGTGCTGGTAGTTGATCACAGGTTCTCTGGAAGAGGAGACAATGCTGTTAATTGTTGAGCGCTTTCAGTGGCCAAACCCATCGTTAAATTTTTAGTAGTATATGTGAGGCTGTGTTTATGTACATCATATGCAGACCATAAGAGGGATTTAGATTCTCCAGAATCTGACACCCTCTTCTGGAGTGTCTGAAGACAGCTACAGTGTACGTATATCTAATCAATACATAAATAAATAAATAAACATTTTTTAAAAAGGATAAAAAAGAAAGTAAAACCAGGCAGGCCTGCAATCCTTGTCTGTCTGTCTGTCTGTCTGTCTGTCTTATCCCCTGGAACTGGAGATGGGCCACCATATAGTTGCTGCTAGTTGATCCCAGGTACTCTGGTAGAGGAGACAATGCTGTTAATTGTTGAGCCGTTTCAGTGGCCCCACACATCTTTAAATTTTTAGAAGTATATGTGAGGCTGTGTTTATGTACATCATATGCAGACCATAAGAGGGATTTAGATTCTCCAGAATCTGACACCCTCTTCTGGAGTGTCTGAAGACAGCTACAGCGTACTTATATCTAATCAATACATAAATAAATAAATAAACATTTTTTAAAAAGGATAAGAAAGAAAGTAAAACCAGGCAGGACTGCAATCCTTGTCTGTCTGTCTGTCTGTCTGTCTTATCCCCTGGAACTGGAGATGGGCCACCATATAGTTGCTGCTAGTTGATCCCAGGTACTCTGGTAGAGGAGACAATGCTGTTAATTGTTGAGCCGTTTCAGTGGCCCCACACATCTTTAAATTTTTAGAAGTATATGTGAGGCTGTGTTTATGTACATCATATGCAGACCATAAGAGGCATTTAGATTCTCCAGAATATGACACCCTCTTCTGAAGTGCCTGAAGACAGATATAGTGTACTTATATCTAATAAATACATATATAAAAAAATAAACATTTTTAAAATGTATAAGAAAGAAAGAAAAACCAGGCAGGCCTGCAATCCTTGTCTGTCTGTCTGTATGTATGTATGTCTGATCCCCTGGAACTGGAGATGGGCCACAATATAGTTGCTGGTAGTTGATCCCAGGTCCTCTGGAAGATGAGACAATGCTGTTAATTGTTGAGCCCTTTCAGTGGGCCCACCCATCTTTAAATTTTTAGAAGTATATGTGAGGCTGTGTTTATGTACATCATATGCAGACCATAAGAGGGATTCAGATTCTCCAGAATATGACACCCTCTTCTAGAGTGTCTGAAGACAGCTACAGTGTACTTATATCTAATAAATACATACATAAATAAATAAATAAACATTATTTAAAAAGGATAAGAAAGAAAGAAAGACCAGGCAAGCCTGCCACCTTCTCTGTTTGTCTGTCTGTTGTCTATCTGTCAGATCCCCTGGAACTGGAGATGGGCCACCATATAGTTGCTGGTAGTTGATCCCAGGTTCTCTGGAAGAGGAGACAATGCTGTTAATTGTTGAGCCCTTTCAGTGGCCCCACCCATCTTTAAATTTTTAGAAGTATATGTGAGGCTGTGTTCATGTACATCATATGCAGACCATAAGAGGGATATAGATTCTCCAGAATCTGACACCCTCTTCTAGAGTGTCTGAAGACAGCTACAGTGTACTTATATCTAATAAATACATACATAAATAAATAAATGAATAAATGAATAAATAAATAAATAAACATTTTTTCAAAAGGATAAGAAAAAAAGAAAAATCAGGCAGGCTTGCCATCCTTATCTCTGTCTGTCTGTCTGTCTGTCTGTCTTATCCCCTGGAACTTGAGATGGGCCACCATATAGTTGCTTGTAGTTGATCCCACGTTCTCTGGAAGAAGAGAAAATGCTGTTAATTGTTGCGCCCTTTCAGTGGGCCCACCCATCGTTTAATTTTTAGAAGTATATGTGAGGCTGTGTTTATGTACATCATATGCAGACCATAAGAGGGATTTAGATTCTCCAGAAGATGACAACCTCTTCTGGAGTGTCTGAAGACAGCTACAGTGTACTTATATCTAATAAATACATAAATAAATAAATAAACATTATTATAAAAGGATAAGAAAGAAAGAAAGACCAGGCAGTCCTGCCCTCCTTATCTCTGTCTGTCTGTCTGTCTGTCTGATCCCCTGGAACTGGAGATGGGCCACCATATAGTTGCTGGTAGTTGATCCCAGGTTCTGTGGAAGAAGAGACAATGCTGTTAATGGTTGAGCCTTTTCAGTGGCCCCACCCATCTTAAATTTTTAGAAGTGTATGTGAATCTGTGTTTATGTCCATCATATGCAGACCATAAGAGGGATTTATATTCTCCAGAATCTGACACCCTCTTCTAGAGTGTCTGAAGACAGCTACAGTGTACTTATATCTAATAAATAAATAAATAAATAAATAAATATTTTTTAAAAAGGATAAGAAAGAAAGAAAAACCAGGGAGGCGTGCCACCCTTGTCTGTCTGTCTCTTTGTCTGCCTGATCCCCTGGAACTGGAGATGGGCCACCATATAGTTGCTGGTAGTTGATCCCAGGTTCTCTGGTAGAGGAGACAATCCTGTTAATTGTTGAGCCCTCTCAGTGGCCCCACACATCTTTAAATTTTTAGAAGTATATGTGAGGCTGTGTTTATGTACATCATAAGCAGACCATAAGAGGGATTTAGATTCTCCAGAATCTGACACCCTCTTCTGGAGTGTCTGAAGACAGCTACAGTGTACTTATATCTAATAAATACATAAATAAATGTATAAATAAACTTTTTTTAAAAAAGGATAAGAAAGAATGAAAGACCAGGCAGGCCTGCCATCCTTATCACTGTCTGTATGTCTGTCTGTCTGATCCCCTGGAAATAGAGATGGGCCACCATATAGTTGCTGGTAGTTGATCCCAGGTACTCTGGAAGAGGAGACAATGCTGTTAATTGTTGAGCCCTTTCAGTGGCGCCACCCAACTTTAAATATTTAGAAGTATATGTGAGGCTGTGTTTATGTACATCATATGCAGACCATAAGAGGGATTTAGATTCTCCAGAAACTGACACCCTCTTCTGGAGTGTCTGAAGACAGCTAGTGTGTACTTATATCTAATAAATAAATAGATAAATAAATAAATAAATAAACATTTTTTAAAAAGGATAAGAAAGAAAGAAAGACCAGGCAGGCCTGCCATCCATATCTCTGTCTGTCTGTCTGTCTGTGTATCTGATCCCCGGGAACTGGAGATGGGCCACCATATAGTTGCTGGTAGTTGATCCAAGGTTCTCTGGAAGAGGAGACAATGCTGTTAATTGTTGAGCCCTTTCAGTGGCCCCACACTTCTTTAAATATTTAGAAGTATATGTGAGGCTGTGTTTATGTACATCATATTCAGATTATAAGAGGATTTAGATTCTCCAGAATCTGACACCCTCTACTGGAGTGTCTGAACAGCTACAGTGTACTTATATATAATAAATTCATAAATGAATAAATATATGAATAAATAAATAAATAAATAAACATTTTTTTAAAAGGATAAGAAAGAAAGTAAGACCAGGCAGGCCTGCCATCCTTATCTCTGTCTGTCTGTCTGTCTGATCCCCTGGAACTGGAGATGGGCCACCATATAGTTGCTGGTAGTTGATCCAAGGTTCTCTGGAAGAGGAGACAATGCTGTTAATTGTTGAGCCCTATCAGTGGCCCCACACTTCTTTAAATATTTAGAAGTATATGTGAGGCTGTGTTTATGTACATCATATTCAGATTATAAGAGGATTTAGATTCTCCAGAATCTGACACCCTCTACTGGAGTGTCTGAAGACAGCTACAGTGTACTTATATATAATAAATACATAAAAAAATTAATAAATAAACATTTTTTAAAAAGGATAAGAAAGAAAGTAAGACCAGGCAGGCCTGCCATCCTTATCTCTGTCTGTCTGTCTGTTTGTTTGTCTGATCACCTGGAACTGGAGATGGGCTACCATATAGTTGCTGGTAGTTGATACCAGGTTCTCTGGAAGAGGAGACAATGCTGTTAATTGTTGACCCCTATTTGTGGCCCTACCCATCGTTAAATTTTTAGAAGTGTATGTGAGGCTTGTTTATGTACATCATATGCAGACCAGAAGAGGGATTTAGATTCATCAGTATCTGACACCCTCTTCTGGAGTGTCTGAAGACAGCTACAGTGTACTTATATCTAATAAATACATAAATAAATAAATAAATAAATAAATAAATAAATAAATAAATAAATAAATAAATAAACATTATTTAAACCGGATAAGAAAGAAAGAAAGACCAGGCAGGCCTGCCATCCTTATCACTGTCTGTCTGTCTGTCTGTCTGTTTGTCGTTCTGATACCCTCGAACTGGAGATGGGCCACCATATAGGTGCTGGTAGTTGATCCCAGGTTCTCTGGAAGAGGAGACAATGCTGTTAATTGTTGAGCCCTTTCAGTGGCCCCACCCATCGTTAAATTTTTAGTAGTATATGTGACGCTGTGTTTATGTACATCATTCAGACCATAAGAGGGATTTAGATTCTCCAGAATCTGACACCCTCTTCTGGATTATCTGAAGACAGCTACAGTGTACTTCTATCTAATAAATAAATAAATAAATAAATAAATAAATAAATAAATAAATAATAAACATTATTTAAACCGGATAAGAAATAAAGAAAGACCAGGCAGGCCTACCATCCTTATCTCTGTCTGTCTGTCTGTCTGTCGTTCTGATCCCCTGGATCTGGAGATGGGCCACCATATAGTTGCTGTTAGTTGATCCCAGGTTCTCTGGAAGAGGAGACAATGGTGTTAATTGTTGAGCGCTTTCAGTGGCCCCACCCATCGTTAAATTTTTAGTAGTATATGTGAGGCTGTGTTTATGTACATTATATGCAGACCATAAGAGGGATTTAGATTCTCCAGAATCTGACACCCTCTTCTGGAGTGTCTGAAGACAGCTACAGTGTACTTATATCTAATAAACATATAAATAAATAAATAAACATTTTTTAAAAAGGATAAGAAAGAAAGTAAAACCAGGCAGGCCTGCCATCCTTATCTCTGTCTGTCTGTCTGTTTGTTTGTCTGATCACCTGGAACTGGAGATGGGCTACCATATAGTTGCTGGTAGTTGATACCAGGTTCTCTGGAAGAGGAGACAATGCTGTTAATTGTTGACCCCTATTTGTGGCCCTACCCATCGTTAAATTTTTAGAAGTGTATGTGAGGCTTGTTTATGTACATCATATGCAGACCAGAAGAGGGATTTAGATTCATCAGTATCTGACACCCTCTTCTGGAGTGTCTGAAGACAGCTACAGTGTACTTATATCTAATAAATACATAAATAAATAAATAAATAAATAAATAAATAAATAAATAAATAAACATTATTTAAACCGGATAAGAAAGAAAGAAAGACCAGGCAGGCCTGCCATCCTTATCACTGTCTGTCTGTCTGTCTGTCTGTTTGTCGTTCTGATACCCTCGAACTGGAGATGGGCCACCATATAGGTGCTGGTAGTTGATCCCAGGTTCTCTGGAAGAGGAGACAATGCTGTTAATTGTTGAGCCCTTTCAGTGGCCCCACCCATCGTTAAATTTTTAGTAGTATATGTGACGCTGTGTTTATGTACATCATTCAGACCATAAGAGGGATTTAGATTCTCCAGAATCTGACACCCTCTTCTGGATTATCTGAAGACAGCTACAGTGTACTTCTATCTAATAAATAAATAAATAAATAAATAAATAAATAAATAAATAATAAACATTATTTAAACCGGATAAGAAATAAAGAAAGACCAGGCAGGCCTACCATCCTTATCTCTGTCTGTCTGTCTGTCTGTCGTTCTGATCCCCTGGATCTGGAGATGGGCCACCATATAGTTGCTGTTAGTTGATCCCAGGTTCTCTGGAAGAGGAGACAATGGTGTTAATTGTTGAGCGCTTTCAGTGGCCCCACCCATCGTTAAATTTTTAGTAGTATATGTGAGGCTGTGTTTATGTACATTATATGCAGACCATAAGAGGGATTTAGATTCTCCAGAATCTGACACCCTCTTCTGGAGTGTCTGAAGACAGCTACAGTGTACTTATATCTAATAAACATATAAATAAATAAATAAACATTTTTTAAAAAGGATAAGAAAGAAAGAAAGACCAGGCAGGCCTGCCATCCTTATGTCTGTCAGTCTGTCTGTCTGTAAGTCTGTCTGATCCCTTGGAACTGGAGATGGGCCACGATATAGTTGCTGTTAGTTGATCCCAGGTTCTCTGGAAGAGGAGACAATGCTGTTAATTGTTGAGCCCTTTCAGTGGCTCCACCTATCTTTAAATTTTTAGAAGTATATGTTAGGCTGTGTTTATGTACATCATATGCAGACCATAAGAGGTATTTAGTTTCTCCAGAATCTGACACCCTCTTCTGGAGTGTCTGAAGACAACTAGAGTGTACTTATATCTAATAAATAAATACATAAATAAATAAATATATAAATAAATAAATAAATAAATAAATAAACATTATTTTAAAAGGATAAGAAAGAAAGAAAGACCAGGCAGGCCTGCCCTCCTTATCTCTGTCTGTCTGTCTGTCTGTCTGTCTGTCTGATCCCCTGGAACTCGAGATGGACCACCATATAGTTGCTTGTAGTTGATCCCAGGTTCTCTGGAAGAAGAGACAATGCTGTTAATTGTTGAGCCCTTTCAGTGGACCCACCCATCTTTAGATTTTTAGAAGTGTATGTGAATCTGTGTTTATGTCCATCATATGCAGACCATAAGAGGGATTTATATTCTCCAGAACCTGACACCCTCCTCTGGATTGTTTGAAGACAGCTACATTGTACTTATATCTAATAAATACATAAATAAATAAATAAACATTTTTTAAAAAGGATAAGAAAGAAAGAAAAACCATGGAGGCCTGCCACCCTTGTCTGTCTGTCTCTTTGTCTGTCTGATCCCCTGCAACTGGAGATGGGCCACCATATAGTTGCTGGTAGTTGATCCCAGGTTCTCTGGTAGAGGAGAAAATGCTGTTAATTGTTGAGCCCTTTCAGTGGCCCCACACATCTTTAAATTTTTAGAAGTATATGTGAGGCTGTGTTTATGTACATCATATGCACACCATAAGAGGGATTTAGATTCTCCAGAATCTGACACCCTCTTCTGGAGTGTCTGAAGACAGCTACAGTGTACTTATATGTAATAAATAAATAAATAAATAAATAAATAAATAAATAAATAAACATTTTTTAAAAAGGATAAGAAAGAAAGTAAAACCAGGCAGGCCTGCAATCCTTGTCTGTCTATCTGTCTGTCTGTCTGATCCCCTGGAACTGGAGATGGGCCACCATATAGTTGCTGCTAGTTGATCCCAGGTTCTCTGGTAGAGGAGACAATGCTGTTAATTGTTGAGCCGTTTCAGTGGCCCCACACATCTTTAAATTTTTAGAAGTATATGTGAGGCTGTTTTTATGTACATCATATGCAGACCATAAGAGGGATTTAGATTCTCCAGAATATGACACCCTCTTCTAAAGTGCCTGAAGACAGCTACAGTGTACTTATATCTAATAAATACATATATGAATAAATAAACATTTTTAAAATGTATAAGAAAGAAAGAAAAACCAGGCAGGTCTGCAATCCTTGTCTGTCTGTCTGTATATATGTCTGTCTGATCCCCTAAAACTGGAGATGGGCCACAATATATTTGCTGGTAGTTGATCCCACGTCCTTTTGAAGATGAGACAATGCTGTTAATTGTTGAGCCCTTTCAGTGGCCCCACCCATTTTTAAATTTTTAGAAGTATATGTGATGCTGTGTTTATGTACATAATATGCAGACCATAAGAGGGATACAGATTCTCCAGAATCTGACACCCTCTTCTGGAGTGTCTGAAGACAGCTACAGTGTACTTATATCTAATAAATAAATAAATAAATAAATAAATAAATAAATAAATGAATAAATGAATAAATGAATAAATAAATAAATAAACATTTTTAAAAAGGATAAGTAAGAAAGAAAAATCAGGCAGGCCTGCCATCCTTATCTCTGTCTGTCTCTCTGTCTGTCTGATCCCCTGCAACTTGAGATGGGCCACCATATAGTTGCTGGTATTTGATCCCAAGTTCTCTGGAAGAGGAGACAATGGTGTTAATTGTTGAGCCCTTTCAGTGGCCCCACCCATCCTTAAATTTTTAGAAGTTTATGTGAGGCTGTGTTCATGTACATCATATGCAGACCATAAGAGGGATATAGATTCTCCAGAATCAGACACCCTCTTCTGGAGAGTCTGAAGACAGCTACAGTGTACTTATATCTAATAAATACATAAATAAATATATAAATAAACATTTTTTTAAAAAAGATAAGAAAGAAAGACCAGGCAGGCCTGCCATCCTTATCACTGTCTGTATGTCTGTCTGTCTGATTCCCTGGAACTGGAGATGGGCCACAATATAGTTGCTGGTAGTTGATCCCAGGTTCTCTGGAAGAGGAGACAATGCTGTTAATTGTTGAGCCCTTTCAGTGGCCCCACCCATCCTTAAATTTTTAGAAGTGTATGTGAGGCTGTGTTCATGTACATCATATGCAGACCATAAGAGGGATATAGATTCTCCAGAATCTGACACCCTCTTCTGGAGAGTCTGAAGACAGCTACAGTGTACTTATATCTAATAAATACATAAATAAATAAAAAAATGAATAATTGAATAAATAAATAAATAAATAAACATTTTTAAAAAGGATAAGAAAGCAAGAAAAATCAGGCAGGCCTGCCATCCTTATCTCTGTGTGTCTGTCCTTCTGTCTGTCTTATCCCATGGAACTTGAGATGGACCACCATATAGTTGCTGGAAGTTGATCCCACGTTCTTTGGAAGAAGAGAGAATGCTGTTAATTGTTGAGTCCTTTCAGTGGGCCGACCCATCTTTTAATTTTTAGAAGTATATGTGAGGCTGTGTTTATGTACATCACATGCAGACCATAAGAGGGATTTAGATTCTCCAGAAGATGACACCCTCTTCTAGAGTGTTTGAAGACAGCTACAGTGTACTTATATCTAATAAATACATAAATAAATAAATAAATAAATAAATAAATAAATAAAAAATAAACATTTTTTAAAAAAGATAAGACAGAAAGAAAGACCAGGCAGGCCTGCCATCCATATCTCTGTCTGTCTGTCTGTCTGTCTGTCAGTCTGATACCTGGGAACTGGAGATGGGCCACGAATAGTTGCTGGTAGTTGATCCCAGGTTCTCTGGAAGAGGAAACAATGCTGTTAATTGTTGAGCCCTTTCAGTGGCGCCACCCATCTTTAAATATTTAGAAGTATATGTGAGGCTGTGTTTTTGTACATCATATGCAGACCATAAGAGGGATTTAGATTCTCCAGAATCTGACACCCTCTTCTGGAGTGTCTGAAGACAGCTACAGTGTACTTATATCTAATAAACATATAAATAAATAAATAAACATTTTTTAAAAAGGATAAGAAAGAAAGAAAGACCAGGCAGGCCTGCCATCCTTATGTCTGTCAGTCTGTCTGTCTGTAAGTCTGTCTGATCCCTTGGAACTGGAGATGGGCCACGATATAGTTGCTGTTAGTTGATCCCAGGTTCTCTGGAAGAGGAGACAATGCTGTTAATTGTTGAGCCCTTTCAGTGGCTCCACCTATCTTTAAATTTTTAGAAGTATATGTTAGGCTGTGTTTATGTACATCATATGCAGACCATAAGAGGTATTTAGTTTCTCCAGAATCTGACACCCTCTTCTGGAGTGTCTGAAGACAACTAGAGTGTACTTATATCTAATAAATAAATACATAAATAAATAAATATATAAATAAATAAATAAATAAATAAATAAATAAACATTATTTTAAAAGGATAAGAAAGAAAGAAAGACCAGGCAGGCCTGCCCTCCTTATCTCTGTCTGTCTGTCTGTCTGTCTGTCTGTCTGATCCCCTGGAACTCGAGATGGACCACCATATAGTTGCTTGTAGTTGATCCCAGGTTCTCTGGAAGAAGAGACAATGCTGTTAATTGTTGAGCCCTTTCAGTGGACCCACCCATCTTTAGATTTTTAGAAGTGTATGTGAATCTGTGTTTATGTCCATCATATGCAGACCATAAGAGGGATTTATATTCTCCAGAACCTGACACCCTCCTCTGGATTGTTTGAAGACAGCTACATTGTACTTATATCTAATAAATACATAAATAAATAAATAAACATTTTTTAAAAAGGATAAGAAAGAAAGAAAAACCATGGAGGCCTGCCACCCTTGTCTGTCTGTCTCTTTGTCTGTCTGATCCCCTGCAACTGGAGATGGGCCACCATATAGTTGCTGGTAGTTGATCCCAGGTTCTCTGGTAGAGGAGAAAATGCTGTTAATTGTTGAGCCCTTTCAGTGGCCCCACACATCTTTAAATTTTTAGAAGTATATGTGAGGCTGTGTTTATGTACATCATATGCACACCATAAGAGGGATTTAGATTCTCCAGAATCTGACACCCTCTTCTGGAGTGTCTGAAGACAGCTACAGTGTACTTATATGTAATAAATAAATAAATAAATAAATAAATAAATAAATAAATAAACATTTTTTAAAAAGGATAAGAAAGAAAGTAAAACCAGGCAGGCCTGCAATCCTTGTCTGTCTATCTGTCTGTCTGTCTGATCCCCTGGAACTGGAGATGGGCCACCATATAGTTGCTGCTAGTTGATCCCAGGTTCTCTGGTAGAGGAGACAATGCTGTTAATTGTTGAGCCGTTTCAGTGGCCCCACACATCTTTAAATTTTTAGAAGTATATGTGAGGCTGTTTTTATGTACATCATATGCAGACCATAAGAGGGATTTAGATTCTCCAGAATATGACACCCTCTTCTAAAGTGCCTGAAGACAGCTACAGTGTACTTATATCTAATAAATACATATATGAATAAATAAACATTTTTAAAATGTATAAGAAAGAAAGAAAAACCAGGCAGGTCTGCAATCCTTGTCTGTCTGTCTGTATATATGTCTGTCTGATCCCCTAAAACTGGAGATGGGCCACAATATATTTGCTGGTAGTTGATCCCACGTCCTTTTGAAGATGAGACAATGCTGTTAATTGTTGAGCCCTTTCAGTGGCCCCACCCATTTTTAAATTTTTAGAAGTATATGTGATGCTGTGTTTATGTACATAATATGCAGACCATAAGAGGGATACAGATTCTCCAGAATCTGACACCCTCTTCTGGAGTGTCTGAAGACAGCTACAGTGTACTTATATCTAATAAATAAATAAATAAATAAATAAATAAATAAATGAATAAATGAATAAATGAATAAATAAATAAATAAACATTTTTAAAAAGGATAAGTAAGAAAGAAAAATCAGGCAGGCCTGCCATCCTTATCTCTGTCTGTCTCTCTGTCTGTCTGATCCCCTGCAACTTGAGATGGGCCACCATATAGTTGCTGGTATTTGATCCCAAGTTCTCTGGAAGAGGAGACAATGGTGTTAATTGTTGAGCCCTTTCAGTGGCCCCACCCATCCTTAAATTTTTAGAAGTTTATGTGAGGCTGTGTTCATGTACATCATATGCAGACCATAAGAGGGATATAGATTCTCCAGAATCAGACACCCTCTTCTGGAGAGTCTGAAGACAGCTACAGTGTACTTATATCTAATAAATACATAAATAAATATATAAATAAACATTTTTTTAAAAAAGATAAGAAAGAAAGACCAGGCAGGCCTGCCATCCTTATCACTGTCTGTATGTCTGTCTGTCTGATTCCCTGGAACTGGAGATGGGCCACAATATAGTTGCTGGTAGTTGATCCCAGGTTCTCTGGAAGAGGAGACAATGCTGTTAATTGTTGAGCCCTTTCAGTGGCCCCACCCATCCTTAAATTTTTAGAAGTGTATGTGAGGCTGTGTTCATGTACATCATATGCAGACCATAAGAGGGATATAGATTCTCCAGAATCTGACACCCTCTTCTGGAGAGTCTGAAGACAGCTACAGTGTACTTATATCTAATAAATACATAAATAAATAAAAAAATGAATAATTGAATAAATAAATAAATAAATAAACATTTTTAAAAAGGATAAGAAAGCAAGAAAAATCAGGCAGGCCTGCCATCCTTATCTCTGTGTGTCTGTCCTTCTGTCTGTCTTATCCCATGGAACTTGAGATGGACCACCATATAGTTGCTGGAAGTTGATCCCACGTTCTTTGGAAGAAGAGAGAATGCTGTTAATTGTTGAGTCCTTTCAGTGGGCCGACCCATCTTTTAATTTTTAGAAGTATATGTGAGGCTGTGTTTATGTACATCACATGCAGACCATAAGAGGGATTTAGATTCTCCAGAAGATGACACCCTCTTCTAGAGTGTTTGAAGACAGCTACAGTGTACTTATATCTAATAAATACATAAATAAATAAATAAATAAATAAATAAATAAATAAATAAAAAATAAACATTTTTTAAAAAAGATAAGACAGAAAGAAAGACCAGGCAGGCCTGCCATCCATATCTCTGTCTGTCTGTCTGTCTGTCTGTCAGTCTGATACCTGGGAACTGGAGATGGGCCACGAATAGTTGCTGGTAGTTGATCCCAGGTTCTCTGGAAGAGGAAACAATGCTGTTAATTGTTGAGCCCTTTCAGTGGCGCCACCCATCTTTAAATATTTAGAAGTATATGTGAGGCTGTGTTTTTGTACATCATATGCAGACCATAAGAGGGATTTAGATTCTCCAGAATCTGACACCCTCTTCTGGAGTGTCTGAAGACAGCTACAGTGTACTTATATCTAATAAATAAATAGATAATAAATAAATAAATAAATAAATAAATAAATAAATAAATAAACATTTTTTAAAAAGGATAAGAAAGAAAGTAAGACAAGGCAGGCCTGCCATCCTTATCTCTGTCTGTCTGTCTGTCTGTCTGTCTGATCCCCTGGAACTTGAGATGGGCCACCATATAGTTGCTGGTAATTGATCCAAGGATCTCTGGAAGAAGAGACAATGCTGTTAATTGTTGAGCCCTATCAGTGGCCCCACACTTATTTAAATATTTAGAAGTATATGTGAGGCTGTGTTTATGTACATCATATTCAGATTATAAGAGGATTTAGATTCTCCAGAATCTGACACCCTCTACTGGAGTGTCTGAAGACAGCTACAGTGTACTTATATATAATAAATACATAAAAAAATAAATAAATAAACATTTTTTAAAAAGGATAAGAAAGAAAGTAAGACCAGGCAGGCCTGCCATCCTTATCTCTGTCTGTCTGTCTGTCTGTCTGATCCCCTGGAACTGGAGATGGGCTACCATATAGTTGCTGGTAGTTGATACCAGGTTCTCTGGAAGAGGAGACAATGCTGTTAATTGTTGACCCCTATTTGTGGCCCTACCCATCTTTAAATTTTTAGAAGTGTATGTGAGGCTGTGTTTATGTACATCATATGCAGACCAGAAGAGTGATTTAGATTCATCAGTATCTGACACCCTCTTCTGGAGTGTCTGAAGACAGCTACAGTGTACATATATATAATAAATAAATAAATAAATAAATAAATAAATAAATAAATAAATAAACATTATTTAAATCGGATAAGAAGGAAAGAAAACCAGGCAGTCCTGCCATCCTTATCTCTGTCTGTCTGTCTGTCTGTCTGTCTGTCTGTCGTTCTGATCCCCTGGAACTGGAGATGGGCCACCATATAGGTGCTGGTAGTTGATCCCAGGTTCTCTGGAAGAGGAGACAATGCTGTTAATTGTTGAGCCCTTTCAGTGGCCCCACCCATCGTTAAATTTTTAGTAGTATATGTGAGGCTGTGTTTATGTACATCATATGCAGACCATAAGAGGGATTTAGATTCTCCAGAATGTGACACCATCTTCTGGAGTGTCTGAAGACAGCTTCAGTGAACTTATATCTAATAAATAAATAAATAAATAAACATTATTTAAACCGGATAAGAAAAAAAGAAAGACCAGGCAGGCCTACCATCCTTATCTCTGTCTGTCTGTCTGTCTGTCGTTCTGATCCCCTGGAACTGGAGATGGGCCACCATATAGGTGCTGGTAGTTGATCCCAGGTTCTCTGGAAGAGGAGACAATGCTGTTAATTGTTGAGCGCTTTCAGTGGCCCCACCCATCGTTAAATTTTTAGTAGTATATGTGAGGCTGTGTTTATGTACATCATATGCAGACCATAAGAGGGTTTTAGATTCTCCAGAATCTGACACCCTCTTCTGGAGTGTCTGAAGACAGCTACAGTGTACTTATATCTAATAAATACATAAATAAATAAATAAATAAATAAATAAATAAATAAATAAATAAACATTATTTTAAAAGGATAAGAAAGAAAGAAAGACCAGGCAGGCCTGCCCTCCTTACCTCTGTCTGTATGTCTGTCTGTCTGTCTGTCGTTCTGATCCCCTGGAACTGGAGATGGGCCACCATATAGGTGCTGGTAGTTGATCCCAGGTTCTCTGGAAGAGGAGACAATGCTGTTAATTGTTGAGCCCTTTCAGTGGCTCCACCCATCGTTAAATTTTTAGTAGTATATGTGAGGCTGTGTTTATGTACATCATATGCAGACCATAAGAGGGTTTTAGATTCTCCAGAATCTGACACCCTCTTCTGGAGTGTCTGAAGACAGCTACAGTGTACTTATATCTAATAAATACATAAATAAATAAATAAATAAATAAATAAATAAATAAATAAACATTATTTTAAAAGGATAAGAAAGAAAGAAAGACCAGGCAGGCCTGCCCTCCTTACCTCTGTCTGTATGTCTGTCTGTCTGATCCCCTGGACCTCGAGATGGGCCACCATATAGTTGCTTGTAGTTGATCCCAGGTTCTCTGGAAGAAGAGACAATGCTGTTAATTGTTGAGCCCTTTCAGTGGCCACACCCATCTTTAAATTTTTAGAAGTGTCTGTGAATCTGTGTTTATGTCCATCATATGCAGACCATAAGAGGGATTTATATTCTCCAGAATCTGACACCCTCTTCTGGATTGTTTGAAGACAGCTACATTGTACTTATATCTAATAAATACATAAATAAATAAATAAACATTTTTTAAAAGGATAAGAAAGAAAAAAAAAAACCAAGGAGGCCTGCCACCCTTGTCTGTCTGTCTCTTTGTCTGTCTGATCCCCTGCAACATGAGATGGGCCACCATATAGTTGCTAGTAGTTGATCCCAGGTTCTCTGGTAGAAGAGACAATCCTGTTAATTGTTGAGCCCTTTCAGTGGACCCACACATCTTTAAATTTTTAGAAGTATATGTGAGGCTGTGTTTATGTACACAATATTCAGACCATAAGAGGGATTTAGATTCTCCAGAATCTGACACCCTCTTCTGGAGTGTCTGAAGACAGCTACAGTGTACTTATATATAATAAATAAATAAATAAATAAATAAATAAATAAATAAATAAATAAATAAATAAATAAACATTTTTTAAAAAGTATAAGAAAGAAAGTAAAACCAGGCAGGCCTGCAATCCTTGTCTGTCTATCTGTCTGTCTGTCTGACCCCTGGAACTGGAGATGGGCCACCATATAGTTGCTGGTAGTTCATCCCAGGTTCTCTGGTAGAGGAGACAATGCTGTTAATTGTTGAGCCGTTTCAGTGGCCCCACACATCTTTAACTTTTTAGAAGTATATGTGAGGCTGTGTTTATGTACATCATATGCAGACCATAAGAGGGATTTAGATTCTCCAGAATATGACACCCTCTTCTGAAGTGCCTGAAGACAGCTACAGTGTACTTATATCTAATAAATACATATATAAATAAATAAACATTTTTAAAATGTATAAGAAAGAAAGAAAAACCAGGCAGGTCTGCAATCCTTGTCTGTCTGTCTGTATGTATGTCTGTCTGATCCCCTGGAACTGGAGATGGGCCACAATATAGTTGCTGGTAGTTGATCCCAGGTCCTTTTGAAGATGAGACAATGCTGTTAATTGTTGAGCCCTTTCAGTGGCCCGACCCATCTTTAAATTTTTAGAAGTATATGTGACGCTGTGTTTATGTACATCATATGCTGTCCATAAGAGGGATATAGATTCTCTAGAATCTGACACCCTCTTCTGGAGAGTCTGAAGACAGCTACAGTGTACTTATATCTAATAAATACATAAATAAATAAATAAATAAATAAACAAATGAATAAATGAATAAATAAATAAATAAACATTTTTAAAAAGGATATGAAAGAAAGAAAA
The DNA here is from genome assembly GCF_978045245.1 of Mus caroli. NCBI lineage: Eukaryota > Metazoa > Chordata > Mammalia > Rodentia > Muridae > Mus > Mus caroli. The sequence continues at coordinate 13,225 of NW_028227821.1, read as the reverse complement.
ATCAGGCAGGACTGCCATCCTTATCTCTGTCTGTCTGTCTGTCTGTCTGATCCCCTGGAACTGGAGATGGGCCACTATATAGTTGCTGGTAGTTGATCCCAGGTTGTCTGGAAGAAGAGACAGTGCTGTTAATTGTTGAGCCCTTTCAGTGGCCCCACCCATCTTAAATTTTTAGAAGTGTATGTGAATCTGTGTATATGTCCATCATATGCAGACCATAAGAGGGATTTATATTCTCCAGAATCTGACACCCTCTTCTAGATTGTCTGAAGACAGCTACAGTGTACTTATATCTAATAAATACATAAATAAATAAATAAATAAATATTTTTTAAAAAGTATAAGAAAGAAAGAAAAGCCAGGGAGGCCTGCCACTCTTGTCTGTCTGTCTCTTTGTCTGCCTGATCCCCTGAAACTGGAGATGGGCCACCATATAGTTGCTGGTAGTTGATCCCAGTTTCTCAGGTAGAGGAGACAATGCTGTTAATTGTAGAGACCTCTCAGTGGCACCCCCCACCTTTAAATTTTTAGAAGTAAATGTGAGGCTGTGTTTATGTACATCATTTGCAGACCATAAGAGGGATTTAGATTCTCAAGTATCTGACACCCTCTTCTGGAGTGTCTGAAGACAGCTACAGTGTACTTATATCTAATAAATACATAAATAAATATATAAATAAACATTTTTTTAAAAAGGATAAGAAAGAAAGAAAGACCAGGCCGGCCTGCCATCCTTATCACTGTCTGTATGTCTGTCTGTCTGATCCCCTGGAATTGGTAATAGGCCAACATATAGTTGCTGGTAGTTGATCCCAGGTACTCTGGAAGAGGAGACAATGCTGTTAATTGTTGAGCTTTTAGAGTGGCCCCACCCTTCTTTAAATTTTTAGAAGTATATGTGAGGCTGTGTTTATGTACATCATATGCAGACCATAAGAGGGATTTAGATTCTCCAGAATCTGACACCCTCTTCTGGAGTGTCTGAACAGCTACAGTGTACTTATATCTAATAAATAAATAAATAAATAAATAAATAAATAAATAAATAAATAAAAAATAAACATTTTTTAAAAAAGATAAGACAGAAAGAAAGACCAGGCAGGCCTGCCATCCATATCTCTGTCTGTCTGTCTGTCTGTCTGTCAGTCTGATACCTGGGAACTGGAGATGGGCCACGAATAGTTGCTGGTAGTTGATCCCAGGTTCTCTGGAAGAGGAGACAATGCTGTTAATTGTTGAGCCCTTTCAGTGGCGCCACCCATCTTTAAATATTTAGAAGTATATGTGAGGCTGTGTTTTTGTACATCATATGCAGACCATAAGAGGGATTTAGATTCTCCAGAATCTGACACCCTCTTCTGGAGTGTCTGAAGACAGCTACAGTGTACTTATATCTAATAAATACATAGATAAATAAATAAATAAATAAATAAACATTTTTTAAAAAGGATAAGAAAGAAAGAAAGAACAGTCAGGCCTGCCATCCATTTCTCTGTCTGTCTGTCTGTCTGTCGATCTGATCCCCGGGAACTGGAGATGGGCCACCATATAGTTGCTGGTAGTTGATACCAGGTTCTCTGGAAGAGGGGACAATGCTGTTAATTGTTGACCCCTATTTGTGGCCCTACCCATCTTTAAATTTTTAGAAGTGTATGTGAGGCTGTGTTTATGTACATGATATGCAGACCAGAAGAGGGATTTAGGTTCATCAGTATCTGACACCCTCTTCTGGAGTGTCTGAAGACAGCTACAGTGTACTTATATCTAATAAATACATAAATACATAAATAAATAAATAAATAAATAAATAAATAAATAAATAAATAAACATTATTTAAACCGGATAAGAAAGAAAGAAAGACCAGGCAAGCCTGCCATCCTTATCTCTGTCTGTCTGTCTGTCTGTCTGTCGTTCTGATCCCCTGGATCTGGAGATGGGCCACCATATAGGTGCTGGTACTTGATCCCAGGTTCTCTGGTAGAGGAGACAATGCTGTTAATTGCTGAGCCCTTTCAATGGTCCCCCCACCTTTAAATTTTAAGAAGTAAATGTGAGGCTGTGTTTATGTACATCATATGCAGACCATAAGAGGGATTTAGATTCTCCAGAATCTGACACCCTCTTCTGGAGTGTCTGAAGACAACTACAGTGTACTTATATCTAATAAATAAATAAATAAATAAATAAATAAATAAATAAATAAATAAAAATTATTTTAAAAGGATAAGAAAGAAAGACCAGGCAGGCCTGCCCTCCTTATCTCTGTCTGTATGTCTGTCTGTCTGTCTGTCTGATCCCCTGGAACTCGAGATGGACCACCATATAGTTGCTTGTAGTTGATCCCAGGTTCTCTGGAAGAAGAGACAATGCTGTTAATTGTTGAGCCCTTTCAGTGGCCCCACCCATCTTTAAATTTTTAGAAGTGTATGTGAATCTGTGCTTATGTCCATCATATGCAGACCATAAGAGGGATTTATATTCTCCAGAATCTGAAACCCTATTCTGGAGTGTCTGAAGACAGCTACAGAGTACTTATATCTAATAAATACATAAATAAATAAACATTTTTTAAAAAGGATAAGAAAGAAAGAAAAACCAGAGAGGCCTGCCACACTTGTCTGTCTGTCTCTTTGTCTGCCTGACCCCTGGAACTGGAGATGGGCCACCATATAGTTGCTGGTAGTTGATCCCAGGTTCTCTGGTAGAGGAGACAATGATGTTAATTGTTGAGCCCTTTCAGTGGCCCCACACATCTTAAATTTTTAGAAGTATATGTGAGGCTGTGTTTATGTACATCATATGCAGACCTTAAGAGGGATTTAGATTCTCCAGAATCTGACACAATCTTCTGGAGTGTCTGAAGACAGCTACAGTGTACTTATATATAATAAATAAATAAAGAAATAAATAAATAAACATTTTTTAAAAAGGATAAGAAAGAAAGTAAAACCAGGCAGGCCTGCAATCCTTGTCTGTCTGTCTGTCTGTCTGTCTGTCTGTCTGATCCCCTGGAACTGGAGATGGGCCACCATATAGTTGCGGCTAGTTGATCCCAGGTTCTCTGGTAGAGGAGACAATGCTGTTAATTTTTGAGCCTTTTCAGTGGCCCCACACATCTTTAAATTTTTAGAAGTATATGTGAGGCTGTGTTTATGTACATCATATGCAGTCCATAAGAGGGATTTAGATTCTCCAGAATATGACACCCTCTTCTGAAGTACCTGAAGACAGCTACAGTGTACTTATAACTAATAAATACATATATAAATAAATAAACATTTTTTAAAATGTATAATAAAGAAAAAAAAACCAGGCAGGACTGCAATCCTTGTCTGTCTGTCTGTATGTATCTCTGTCTGATCCCCTGGAACTGGAGATGGGCCACCATATAGTTGCTGGTAGTAGATCCCAGGTTCTCTGGAAGAGGAGACAATGCTGTTAATTGTTGAGCCCTTTCAGTGGCCCCACACATCTTTAAATTTTTAGAAGTATATGTGAGGCTGTGTTCATGTACATCATATGCAGACCATAAGGGGGATATAGATTCTCCAGAATCTGACACCCTCTTCTGGAGAGTCTGAAGACAGCTACAGTGTACTTATATCTAATAAATAAATAAATAAATAAATAAATAAATAAATAAATAAATAAATAAACATTTTTTTAAAAAAAATAAGAAAGAAAGAAAAATCAGGCAGGCCTGCCATCCTTATCTCTGTCTGTCTGTCTGTCTGTCTCTCTTATCCCCTGGAACTTGAGATGGGCCACCATATAGTTGCTGGTAGTTGATCCCCCGTTCTCTGGAAGAAGAGACAATGCTGTGAATTGTTGAGCCCTTTCAGTGGGCCCACCCTACTTTTAATTTTTAGAAGTATATGTGAGGCTGTGTTTATGTACATCATATGCAGACCATAAGAGGGATTTAGATTCTCCAGAAGATGACACCCTCTTCTAGAGGGTCTGAAGACAGCTACAGTGTACTTATATCTAATAAATACATAAATAAATAAATAAATAAATAAATAAATAAATAAATAAATATTTTTTTAACGTATAAGAAAGAAAGAAAGACCAGGCAGGCCTCCATCCTTATCTCTATCAGTCTGTCTGTCAGTCTGTCTGAACCCTTAGAACTGGAAATGGGCCACCATATAGTTGCTGTTAGTTGATCCCAGGTTCTCTGGAAGAGGAGACAATGCTGTTAATTGTTGAGCCCTTTCAGTGGCTCCACCTATCTTTAAATTTTTAGAAGTATGTGTTAGGCTGTGTTTATGTACATCATATGCAGACCATAAGAGGGATTTAGATTCTCCAGATTTTGACACCCTCTTCTGGAATGTCTGAAGACAACTACAGTGTACTTATATCTAATAAATACATAAATAAATAAATAAATACATAAATAAATAAATAAATAAATAAATATTTTTTAAAAAGGCTAAGAAAGAAAGAAAAACCAGGGAGGCCTGCCACCCTTTTCTGTCTGTCTCTTTGTCTGCCTGATCCCCTGGAACTGGAGTTGGACCACCATATACTTGCTGGTAGTTGATCCCAGGTTCTCTGGTAGAGGAGACAATGCTGTTAATTGTTGAGCCCTCTCAGTGGCCCCACACATCTTTAAAATTTTAGAAGTTTATGTCAGGCTGTGTTTATGTACATCATATGCAGACCATAAGAGGGATTTAGATTCTCCAGAATCTGACACCCTCTTCTGGAGTGTCTGAAGACAGCTACAGTGTACTTATATCTAATAAATACATAAATAAATACATAAATAAATAAATAAACATTTTTTAAAAAATGATAAGAAAAAAAGAAAGACCAGGCAGGCCTGCCATCCTTATCTCTGTCTGTCTGTCTGTCTGTCTGTCTGTCTGTCTGTCTGTCTGATCTTCTGGAACTGGAGATGGGCCACAATAGTGTCTGATAGTTGATCACAGGTTCTCTGGAAGAGGAGACAATGCTGTTAATTGTTGACCCTTATTTGTGGCCCCACCCATCTTTAAATTTTTAGAAGTATATGTGAGGCTGTGTTTATGTACATCATATGCAGACCATAAGAGGGATTTAGATTCTCCAGAAACTGACACACTCTAATGGAGTGTCTGAAGACAGCTACAGTGTACCTATATCTAATAAATACATAAATAAATAAATAAACATTTCTTAAAAAGAATAAGAAAGAAAGAAAGACCAGGCAGGCCTCCATCCTTATCTCTATCTGTGTGTATGTCTGTCTCTCTGTCTGATCCCCTGGAACTGGAGATGGGCCACCATATACTTGCTGGTAGTTGATCCCAGGTTCTCTGGTAGAGGAGACAATGCTGTTAATTGTTGAGCCCTCTCAGTGGCCCCACACATCTTTAAATTTTTAGAAATGTATGTGAGGCTGTGTTTATGTACATCATATGGAGACCATAAGAGGGATTTAGATTCTCCAGAATCTGACACCCTCTTCTGGAGTGTCTGAAGACAGCTACAGTGTACTTATATATAATAAATAAATAAATAAATAAATAAATAAATAAATAAATAAACATTTTTTAAAAAGGATAAGAAAAAAAGAAAAACCAGGCAGGCCTGCCATCCTTGACTGTTTGTCTGTCTGTCTGTCTGATCCCCTGGAACTGGAAATGGGCAACCATATAGTGGCTGGTAGTTGATCCCAGGTTCTCTGGAAGAGGAGACAATGCTGTTAATTGTTGAGCCCGTTCAGTGGCCCCACACATCTTTAAATTTTTAGAAGTATATGTGAGGCTGTGTTTATGTACATCATATGAGGCCCATAAGAGGGATTTAGATTCCCCAGAATCTGGCACCCTCTTCTGGAGTGTCTGAAGACAGCTACAGTGTACTTATATCTAATAAATAAATAAAGAAAGAAATAAAGAAATAAAGAAATAAATAAACATTTTTAAAAGGGATAAGAAAGAAAGAAAAACCACCAGGCCTGCCATACTTGTCTTTCTGTCTTGCCTAGCCCCTTGCCTAGCCTAGCCTAGCCTAGCCCCTTGCGTAGCCTAGCCTAGCCTCTTGCCTAGCCTAGCCTAGCCCCTTGGCTAGCCTAGACCTGCCTTGTCTATCCCTGCCTATCCCTGTCTTTAACCAGGCTGGCCTCAAACTCAGAAACTGACTGCCTCTGCCTCCAGAGTGCTCTCATTAAGAGCTCGAGCCACCGCTGACTGTTGGGTTTTCTAAGTATTACATAGGTATGGTCTGTTTCTCAGCTGTGAAACCCTAATTAACACATGTAGTCTGTCCTAGGTCAGCCATAGCTACAGACTGAGGCCTTTTCTAAAACAAAACAAAAGAAAACAAAAAATAGAAATAATAAAATAAATAAATTAAGCAACCACATGATATCTTTTCTTTCTTTCAATGATACTCAGAGCTTGAAGCAGTTCACCCATGAGACCTCAGCTCCGGACTTTGAGGCTCTTTCCCTAACAAGTATTATGGCTGAACCTGAGGGCTTCTACTGCTGATTTGTGTCCCCCACTTTAAAAAAAAATAGTTGTTTACAAAGGCTGCAGGTTCTTAGCCCTGTTCCTTGTTACAGTTGAGTCACAGCCCTGAAAGTTCAGTGGTAGTTAAAGGCACTGAGAAGGGCTTCCTATAGACATCGAAGACGAAGTCTTTGTTATTAAAAAAGTTAATCTGGATTCCCCCACCCCCTGGCATCCTTAGAATTCCTAGAAAGGAAGGCAGGGACCTGGACAGAAGGGTGCAAGGCTACTGGTGTTTGTAAGTGGTAACAGAAAGCTTTCTCTTGTTGGTACCCTACCCCAAGTTACATTGTCACTTCTTTTTCCTAGTTGTTGTTTTGTCGGTTTGTATTCTCAACATAGACCCTTTTCCTTCCTAACCTTGGCTGTCCTGAACCTTACTGTCCTTGAACTCAGTGATTTGCCTGTCTTGCTGGGATGAAACTGTGAGCTACCATCCAGAAGGAAGCACCCTGCTGAGGTTAGATTGGGGTCTCTTCCATTTTCCTCTATGAACATGCATATGGCAGGCCTGTTCTTTCTTTTTTACTTTTCCTTTTCTTTTTAAAGATTTATTTATTTATTATATTTAAGTATGCTGTAGCTATGTTCAGACACTCCAGAAGAGTGTGTCAGATGCTGAAGAATCTAAATCATTCTTATTGTCTGCATATGATGTATATAAACACAGCCTCACATATACTCAAAAAAAAAAAGAATGAAAGATGTGGCTACAGAGAGGGCTCAACAATTAAGAGCATTGTCTCCTCTTCCAGAGAACCTGGGCTCAATTACCAGTATATATATATGGTGGCCCATCTCCAGTTCCAGGGGATCTAATACTCTGTTCTGGAGTCTGTGGGCACAGCATACACATGCAAAAAATTCTTACACTAAAAATAAAATTGATCATTGAGAGAGAGGAGAAAGAGGGGGTGAGAGAGAGGGGAAGTAATCATAACTCCTGACGAGTTTGAAGACCTGAGCTTCATCACTCACACAAATAAATAAATGCAAAATATTTTTTATAAATAAACTCTGCCATTGCCCTTTAAAATTTCCTAGAAAACAAGTTTTATGAGCAACAGTTATATTTACTATATCTAAAGGACAGTCATGAGCATATTCTCTAAATAGAAAAAGGCCTGTTAGTCTTAGAAATGGAAAAGACAAACCAAGGAAGGTTTACAATTACATAATGAGGCAGCTCAGCCTAGCACTCAGGTTGGAAGTAAGACTCGAGAATAGGATACACCTGAAGACAGACAGCCATTGCTTTTTGTTTCGGAGGCTGAAAGGATACACCTGAAGACAGCCAATGCTGTGTGTGCTTGATGGTGATCTGGTAATTTTTTTTTTAATTTTTAAAAACTTTAACACTTTTTATAAAACTTTTATAAAAACTTTTTATTCTCCTTGGTTTCTTTCTTTCTTTCTTTCTTTCTTTCTTTCTTTCTTTCTTTCTTTCTTTCTTTCTTTCTTTCTTTCTTTCTTTTTTCAGGTTTTCTCACCATATTGCAGGTAATACAAGTTTGATTTTCTTATTTTTTGACTGTTTCAGGGTTTCTCACCATATTGCAGGTCCTACTGTGTGATTTTATCATTTTTCGACTTTTTCAGGTTTTCTCATCATATTCCAATTCCTAGAGTGTGATTTTCTCATTTTTCGACTTTTTCAGGGATTCTCACCATATTGCAGGTCCTAAAAGTGTGAATTTCTTATTTTTCGACTTTTGCAGGGTTTCTCACCATGTTCCAGCTACTACAGTGTATTTTTCTCATTTTTTAAAATTTTCACGGTCTCTCATCTTATTCAAAGTCGAACAGTGTGATTTTCTCATTTTTCGACTTTTTCAGGGTTTTTCACCATATTGCAGGTACTACAAGTTTGAATTTCTTATTTTTCAAATGTTTCAGGGTTTCTCACCATATTCCAGGTCCTACTGTGTGATTTTCTCACGTTAAGACTTTTTCAGTGTTTCTCACCATATTCTAGGTACTACAGTGTGATTTTCTCATTTTTTGACTTTTTCAGGTTTTCTCATCCTATTCCAAGTCCTAGAGTGTGATTTTCTCTTTTTCGGACTTTTTCAGGGTTTCTCAAAAAATATTCCAGGTCCTACAGTGTAATTTTCTCATTTTTTTTGACTTTTTCAGAGTTTATCACCATATTCCAGGTCCTAATGTGTGATTTTCTCATTTTTAGACATTTTCAGTGTTTCTGATCATATTCCAGGTCCTACAGTATGATTGTTCTCATGTTAAGACTTTTTCAGTGTTTCTCACCATATTCCAGGTCCTACTGCATATTTTGCTCATTTTTTACTTTTTCAGGGTTTCTCACCATATTCCAAGTCATATATGGTGATTTTCTCATTTTTTGACTTTTTCAGGGTTTCTCATCTTATTCCAAGTCCTACAGTGTGATTTTCTCATTTTTTGACTTTTATGGGTTTCTCACCATATTGCGGGTCCTACAAGTGTGAATTTCTTATTGTTGGACTTTTTCAGGGTTTCTCACCATATTCCAGCTCCTACAGTGTATTTTTGTCATTTTTTGTCTTTTTCACGGTTTCTCATCTTATTCCAAGTCCTACAGTGTGATTTTCTCATTTTTCAACTTTTTCAGGGTTTCTCACCATATTGCAGGTCCTACTGTGTGATTTTCTCATTTTTTGACTTTTTCAGGGTTTCTCACCATATTCCAGGTCCTACTGCATGATTTTCTCATTTTTCGACTTTTTCAGGGTTTCTCACCATATTCCAAGTCCTACAGTGTGATTTTCTCCTTTTTTGACTTTTTCAGGGTTTCTCATATTATTCCATGTCCTAGAGTGTTATTTTTCTAATTTGTCGACTCTTTCAGAGTTTCTCCACTTATTCCATGTATTACAGTGTGATTTTTCTCAGTTTTGGACTTTTTCAGGGTTTCTCACCTTATTCCAGGACCTACAGTTTGATTTTCTCATTTTTTGACTTTTTCAGGGTTTCTCACCATATTCCAGGTCCTACAGTGTGATTTTCTCATTTTTTTACTTTTTCAGGGTTTCTCATCATATTCCAAGTCCTAGAGTGTGTTTTTCTCTTTTTTTGACTTTTTCAGGGTTTCTCACCATATTCCAGGTCCTACAGTGTGATTTTCTCATTTTTTTACTTTTTCAGGGTTTCTCATCATATTCCAAGTCCTAGAGTGTGTTTTTCTCTTTTTTCGACTTTTTCAGTGTTTCTCACCATATTGGTGGTCCTACAAGTGTAATTTTCTTATTTTTCGACTTTTTCGGGGTTTCTCACCATATTCCAGCTCCTACAGTGTATTTCTCTCATTTTTTGACTTTTTCATGATTTCTCATCTTATTCCAAGTCCTACAGTGTGATTTTCTCATTTTTCGAATTTTTCAGGGTTTCTCACCATATTGCAGGTACTACAAGTTTGAATTTCTTATTTTTCGACTGTTTCAGGGTTTCTCACCATATTGCAGGTCCTACTGTGTGATTTTCTCATTTTTCGACTTTTTCAGGGTTTCTCATCATATTCCAAGTCCTAGAGTGTGATTTTCTCATTTTTCGAGTTTTTCAGTGATTCTCACCATATTGCAGGTCCTACAAGTGTGAATATCTTATTTTTCGACTTTTGCAGGGTTTCTCACCATGTTCCATCTACTACAGTGTATTTTTCTCATTTTTTAAAATTTTCACGGTTTCTCATCTTATTCCAAGTCGAACAGTGTGATTTTCTCATTTTTCGACTTTTTCAGGGTTTCTCACCATATTGCAGGTACTACAAGTTTGATTTTCTTATTTTTCAAATATTTCAGGGTTTCTCACCATATTCCAGGTCCTACTGTGTGATTTTCTCACGTTAAGACTTTTTCAGTGTTTCTCACCATATTCTAGGTACTACAGTGTGATTTTCTCATTTTTTGACTTTTTCAGGTTTTCTCATCCTATTCCAAGTCCTAGAGTGTGATTTTCTCTTTTTCGGACTTTTTCAGGGTTTCTCAAAAAATATTCCAGGTCCTACAGTGTAATTTTCTCATTTTTTTGACTTTTTCAGAGTTTATCACCATATTCCAGGTCCTAATGTGTGATTTTCTCATTTTTAGACATTTTCAGTGTTTCTGATCATATTCCAGGTCCTACAGTATGATTGTTCTCATGTTAAGACTTTTTCAGTGTTTCTCACCATATTCCAGGTCCTACTGCATATTTTGCTCATTTTTTACTTTTTCAGGGTTTCTCACCATATTCCAAGTCATATATGGTGATTTTCTCATTTTTTGACTTTTTCAGGGTTTCTCATCTTATTCCAAGTCCTACAGTGTGATTTTCTCATTTTTTGACTTTTATGGGTTTCTCACCATATTGCGGGTCCTACAAGTGTGAATTTCTTATTGTTGGACTTTTTCAGGGTTTCTCACCATATTCCAGCTCCTACAGTGTATTTTTGTCATTTTTTGTCTTTTTCACGGTTTCTCATCTTATTCCAAGTCCTACAGTGTGATTTTCTCATTTTTCAACTTTTTCAGGGTTTCTCACCATATTGCAGGTCCTACTGTGTGATTTTCTCATTTTTTGACTTTTTCAGGGTTTCTCACCATATTCCAGGTCCTACTGCATGATTTTCTCATTTTTCGACTTTTTCAGGGTTTCTCACCATATTCCAAGTCCTACAGTGTGATTTTCTCCTTTTTTGACTTTTTCAGGGTTTCTCATATTATTCCATGTCCTAGAGTGTTATTTTTCTAATTTGTCGACTCTTTCAGAGTTTCTCCACTTATTCCATGTATTACAGTGTGATTTTTCTCAGTTTTGGACTTTTTCAGGGTTTCTCACCTTATTCCAGGACCTACAGTTTGATTTTCTCATTTTTTGACTTTTTCAGGGTTTCTCACCATATTCCAGGTCCTACAGTGTGATTTTCTCATTTTTTTACTTTTTCAGGGTTTCTCATCATATTCCAAGTCCTAGAGTGTGTTTTTCTCTTTTTTTGACTTTTTCAGGGTTTCTCACCATATTCCAGGTCCTACAGTGTGATTTTCTCATTTTTTTACTTTTTCAGGGTTTCTCATCATATTCCAAGTCCTAGAGTGTGTTTTTCTCTTTTTTCGACTTTTTCAGTGTTTCTCACCATATTGGTGGTCCTACAAGTGTAATTTTCTTATTTTTCGACTTTTTCGGGGTTTCTCACCATATTCCAGCTCCTACAGTGTATTTCTCTCATTTTTTGACTTTTTCATGATTTCTCATCTTATTCCAAGTCCTACAGTGTGATTTTCTCATTTTTCGAATTTTTCAGGGTTTCTCACCATATTGCAGGTACTACAAGTTTGAATTTCTTATTTTTCGACTGTTTCAGGGTTTCTCACCATATTGCAGGTCCTACTGTGTGATTTTCTCATTTTTCGACTTTTTCAGGGTTTCTCATCATATTCCAAGTCCTAGAGTGTGATTTTCTCATTTTTCGAGTTTTTCAGTGATTCTCACCATATTGCAGGTCCTACAAGTGTGAATATCTTATTTTTCGACTTTTGCAGGGTTTCTCACCATGTTCCATCTACTACAGTGTATTTTTCTCATTTTTTAAAATTTTCACGGTTTCTCATCTTATTCCAAGTCGAACAGTGTGATTTTCTCATTTTTCGACTTTTTCAGGGTTTCTCACCATATTGCAGGTACTACAAGTTTGATTTTCTTATTTTTCAAATATTTCAGGGTTTCTCACCATATTCCAGGTCCTACTGTGTGATTTTCTCACGTTAAGACTTTTTCAGTGTTTCTCACCATATTCTAGGTACTACAGTATGATTTTCTCATTTTTTGACTTTTTCAGGTTTTTTCATCTTATTCCAAGTCCTAGAGTGTGATTTTCTCCTTTTCGGACTTTTTCAGGGTTTCTCAAAAATATTCCAGGTCCTACAGTGTAATTTTCTCATTTTTTGACTTTTTCAGGGTTTCTCATCATATTGTAGGTCCTACAAGTATGAATTTCTTATTTTTCGACTTTTTCAGATATTCTCACCATATTCCAGGTCCTAATGTGTGACTTTTTAATTTTTAGACTTTTTCAGTGTTTCTGACCATATTCCAGGTCCTACTGCATGATTTGCTCATTTTTTGACTTTTTCAGGGTTTCTCACCATATTCCAAGTCCTATAGTGTGATTTTCTCATTTTTTGACTTTTTCAGGGTTTCTCATCTTACTCCAAGTCCTACAGTGTGATTTTCTCATTTTAAGACTTTTTCAGGGTTTCTCACCATATTCCAGGTCCTACTGCATGATTTTCTCATTTTTCGACTTTTTCAGGGTTCCTCACCATATTCCAAGTCCTACAGTGTGATTTTCTCATTTTTCGACTTTTTTAGGGTTTCTCATCATATTCCAAGTCCTACAGTGTGATTTTCTCATTTTTTGACTTTTTCAGGGTTTCTCATGTTATTCCATGTCCTAGAGTGTTTTTTTTCTAATTTGTTGACTCTTTCAGAATTTCTCCACTTATTCCATGTATTACAGTGTGATTTTTCTCATTTTTGACTTTTTCAGGGTTTCTCACCATATTCCAGGACCTACAGTTTGATTTTCTCATTTTTTGACTTTTTCAGGGTTTCTCACCATATTCCAGGTCCTACAGTGTGATTTTCTCATTTTAAGACTTTTTCAGTGTTTCTCACCAAATTGCCGCTCCTAATGCGTGATTTTTTCTTTTTTCGAGTTTTTCAGTGTTTCTCATCATATTCCAAG